>NC_041221.1:64532227-64566279 GCF_002837175.3 Physeter macrocephalus
GTGAGAGTGGCATGGACATATATACACTAGCAAACGTAAAATAGATAGCTAGTGGGAAACAGCCGCATAGCACAGGGAGATCAGCTTGTTGCTTTGTGTCCACCTAGTGGGGTGGGCTAGGGAGTGGGGGCGGGAGGCGCAAGAGGGAGGGGATATGGGGATATATGTATATGTATAGCTGATTCACTTTGTTATAAAGCAGAAACTAACACAGCATTGTAAAGCAATTATACTCCAACAAAGATGTAAACAAACAAACAAACAAACCTGACAGAAACATCACCCTGAATTCTTAGCATCGCACCATCTGTGTTTCATCCTTTTTTTTTCCATCATGTGTATTCCTTCATTTGTTGAGCGTCTCCCCTGTGCTTGCATATAAACTTTGTGAGAGTAAAGAAAATAAATAAATAAGTACCAGGGATGTAATATACAACGTGATAAATATAATTAACACTGCTCTATGTTCCATATGAAAGTTGTCATGAGAGTAAACCCTAAGAGTTCTCAACACAAGGTAGAAAAATTTTTTTATTTCTTTAATTCTGTATCTATAGAAGACGATGGATGTTCACTAAACTTACTGTGGTCATCATTTCAGGATATATATATAAGTCAAATAATTATAGTGTAAACTTAGAACTTATGTATGTCAATTATATCTCAATAAAACTGGAAGGGAAAAAAAAAAAAAGAAAGGGAGGTGTAAGAGAGCTGATAAACCAGAGGCTGTGGTTCGAAGAAGGGATATTAGAATTGATGATTTTTTCTTGGCACATTTCCAGGTGAAGAGGCCCAGAGATGTGCTATGAAAGCAGGCAATTACAGTCTAGTAAAGCTTATCACATTTGGGTCAGACAACAAACTTCGTCTGATGAGGCTACTTGTAGTTGGCCTCTGAAAGGGTTTTGAAGTCTCCCAGAGAGAGAGGATGGGGAGATGCCAAATCAAGTCAGATGCCAAAGTCCACAATGTGTGTGGGACTGAAGAGGGAAATGATGGACAAAGAGGTTTAAGAAAAGCAGAGAGCAAAGCTGGAGAGGGAGGCATCCAAAAAAGGAGAGTTTTGTTTTACTTGCCCATGGAAGTGAAAAAGTAACAGTCTGATTCAGATGTGGCAATGGGAAGATAGGGGAATTCTAGCCAGTCCATCCAAATGTGTAGTACCTTTGAATACGAGAAAAATCCTCCATATCTCTCACCCCCAACATCAAACCCATCAGCAAATCCTGGCAACGCTGTCTCCTAAATATATTTTTAGAATCTAAGCACTCTTCACTCTACTGGTGGTCCAAGTCACTTTTCATTCTACCGGTGGTCCTCCCTTATCTGAATTACTGCAATAGCCTCTCAACTGGTCTCCCCGATTTCACCTTTGTCCATCTCCAATGTATTCATCACGCTGAAGAAAAAACAAAACAAAATAAAAACACCCAACTCGTGTCACTTCTCTGCTTAAAATGCGCCAATGTCTCCCCACTTTACTCACACTAAAAGTCAAAGTTCCTATAAGTGGCCCTGACTACCTCTCTGACCCTTCCTCCTCTCACCTCTTCTCTTGCTTAGCTAGTGTCAGCCACACTGGGCTCCTTGTCCTTTCTTGAACACGCCAAGAACACCCCTGCCTCAAAGCATCTGAAACCACTGTCTGACAATGTGGAATTCTCTTCTTTCAGATACCTGCATGCTCCTTCACTTTTTTCGGATCTCTGCTAAAATGTCACCTTTATCACCCCATCAACATGCACTTCCCTGTCTTTATTGCTTTATTTTTCCCCATAGCACTTTTCATAATTATTTTTATATATTTCACCAACATTCTATATTTATTTGTTTATTGTCTGATTCCCTGCACTCCCCAATAACACTCTGGAATATGAGCTCCTAGGGGGCAGGGATCTTTTTCTGTTCTGTGCATTGCTGCCTCTCTAGCACCTGAGACGGTGCCTGGGATGTGTCAGACATGCAAATATTTGTTGAGCGGATGGATGGATGAACCTTTTCATAAGGAGTGTGTGGGCATGGGGTAAGGGGAAGAGCCATGATTCAGTTATTTTTGGCAGGTGATAGCACTGAAGATATGATAGAGTTTGAACACAGTGGAACAGGGTTTCAAAGGATAAAAGACAGAAGGTGTGGTTAACTGTAGGAGGAGACAACAGAAAGGCTGTAATACCTAGTAAGGCGTATCTCTTATAGGCAGTAACCAAGAATCATGAGAGGAAGGGTGGAAATCAACTGACCTCAAATACTTCGCCTTTGAGACAAGCCAGAATTGGCAGTAACAGGTTCATTCTGGGTGGGGATGGGAATAGGAAATGGAGCCTCATCAGGGGAGGGAGATGGTACCCAGAGTAGATGGGTAGGTCATGTGGATTGATGACTCCTAGAGAACAAAAAATCTGAACATAGGGAAAGTATTATAACACACATGTGCATAATAGCACACATCTCTAAAATATACAGATAAGCCCATAAAAGGAAGAAAAATAAATGGTCCTCAAAAAGAAGTGTGGATAAGAAAAGTAACCAACAGTAAAGACTAAATTAATTCATCCTGCTTTCTATTTCTGGATACAATTCATTTATCCAGTCTCATCCAGGATTGCAGCGTTCCATAGAAGTGAATGTTTTAGATACTGAAATGCTTATCTGTAGGTGTAATCACTTCAAAAAGTGCTTCTGATAGAAAAATGTAAAACATTCTTTAAAAGATTTCAACCATCTTATACACTGAAACTTTCTGGATGATTCAGGGATATTAGTAAGAGCAGCAGTATCACAGCACTGCTCTCTGGGCCTATCCATGTCTACAGCTATGGACCTTTGCCCTACACTAAAAAGTTCCAAAACCCGTGTCTGCTTCTGATGTGTTTCCTGTCTCCTCCCTATCAGCTTGTTAGCCACTACATTGTCTGTTAACAGCATTCCTGGATCTATAAGACTCCATTCATTCTAACTTGCTGCCCTTAATCTGCTATGGGATGAGAAACTAGATAACCAATAATGCCGGAATGTTTAAAATAATGCTATATGGGCTGTGATTAAAAACCAGAGGATCTCCCTATGGGTCAAGTACAGATTTACTCAATGGACTTCAGGACACTGTCTTCTCTGCTCAGGGATGATCTCCCTGCTTTCTTACTGATTTTCAATAGCATTTTGCAAATGAAACTTCATAATAAATGGCCCCTGGGTTAGCAGACTTGTTCCTGTATCTACACCATATTCTTTATTCAGTTCTAATAAAATGTTATTAAGGTGTCTCAGTGCTGTTTCACAAATTAAAAAGTAACACAGATTTAGGACAACAGAGGATCTGCATTTATTCCATGTCTGCAAAAGACATCTCCAATTGAGAACAAAATTTATAATTTGATTATTTTAGCTGAAGAAAAGGCTTTCCCAGGGAAAAATATAGTTACATTTCCTAAGCTAGGAGACAAACAGATTTAATGCATAATGTATGTAAAATACAATACATTTATAATAAAGTATAGTATTGTTAAATAGCATTACTTAATTTTTAAGTTAAATAATTTTGATATGAATGATTCTAGAATTAACAACTTAAAAAGACAAACGTATCCCCCCACTATTTATCTGGATAGAAAAATAGAGCTTAGTTCAATATTATCTCAGTGTGGGTGCCTCCAGCTATGGCCCTTTCAAACAATAGCTCAACATCAAAGAGAAATTGCAGACCAATGCAAGATTAAAACAATGACTGCCCTATAAAAGTGGTCACAGCAAATATTTACAAATGTCTTTCTAAATAAACAAAGAAAGACTTTTCCTTTCCAGTTAGTTTTACAGGAAATACTTAAATGATTTCCAAGGATTTTTCCCTCGGTGGGGGAGGAGAGGCGAGGGAGAAATTCTAATGATTCTGGCTTTATCTACCATTATGAGTTTCAACCATCTGATCTGTGAAATATATCAACAATTGCTAAATCTCTAAATGCCCCATCATGAAGGAATTGCCCAGAAAAAGCCACTGATTAAAAGTCTCAAATTCTACAAATGAGCATGTAATTTGTTCACTTAACCTGCAATGATTACCAAGGAATAAAAACAAAGGAATTACCAGTATCTCAGCCAAAACCTTCCCCTAGATCCAGTTTCTCTAAGACCAATTTTTTTTTTTTTCTTTTTTTTTTGTGGTACGCGGGCCTCTCACTGTTGTGGCCTCTCCCATTGCGGAGCACAGGCTCCGGACGCACAGGCTCAGCGGTCATGGCTCACGGGCTCAGCCGCTCCGCGGCATGTGGGATCTTCCCAGACCAGGGCACAAACCCATGTCCCCTGAATCAGCAGGTGGACTCTCAACCACTGCGCCACCAGGGAAGCCCTCTAAGACCAATTTTGGCACCACAATCTACCCATGTTTCCAGGCTCCAAACCTTGGCCTCCTACCCTTCCTTCTTCTAGATCTTCCTTTTCTTCACTTTTCCTTCACTTTCTCTGCCTTTCTCATTCCTTTCCATCCATACAGCAGACACCTGTCCAGGCTCTGTGCTGGACCAAGGGATCAACCTTCCCTGATTCATACCCTAATTTCCTCTCCACAGACAGTGACAAGCCAACAACCTGAATCGTCCAGCAATTCTCTTGGCCAAGTAAATTTTCTTGCTATTCTCTAAATTCTATTACACCCTCACAATAACTAAAATAGGAATACATTCATCAGAGACTTTTAGGATTTTGCTTTTTTTTCTTTAAAAGTTATCATGTACTCTTAAGAGCATAAAGATTATTTCTACTACTCATAAAAACCCAGATAAATAAATGGTTTTACTCTGCTTTATTAATGTAACAGAGTTTATGCCTAAAATTGTCTTGTTTTTATTCTACTTCGGATAAAGTATTTATAGCTTTAGGAAAATATATTAAATGTACATACTATGGGACCTTATGAGAACATTTTAAACTGCTGACTTGGAACTTCCCTGGTGGTGCAGTGGTTAAGACTCCACCTGCCAATGCCAGGGGACACGGGTTCGATCCCTGGTCTGGGAAGATCCCACATGCTGCGGAGCAACTGAACCCATACTCAGCTTACTTTCTTGTGGGAAGACACATAAGTAAACAAAGATAAACACAAACATCAGACAAATGTGGCAAAAGTTATGAAGAAAGGAAACATGACAGACGGATGTGATAGGGTCACCAGAGGCAGAGGGCAGCAACACTAGAAGGGTAGCCAGAAAGCTCTAGAACATTTGAGAAGATCTAAGGGCAGATAGTCGTGCAGGAGACAACAGCAAGGGCAAAGGTCCAGAGGCAGGGACAAACAGTATGTCAGAGGAGTGGCAAGCAGAGCACAAGGAGGAGGGGGATGCTAGCTGACTCGGAGACGTGGGCATGTAGGGTCTTGAGGCCTCAGTGAAAGAGCCAGGCTTTTATTCTACGTACAAGGGGAAACCATCAAAGACTTTTTGTTGTTGTTGCTGTATAACTATTTTTTTTCAAGATTAAATGTGTCTATTTCGAGTTAGTGGAAACAATGGTATATTAGATATCAGCACTCCAAGCTACATGTATGTATTTGCCTCTAAACCTTCACACATTGTCAGTTTCCATTCCTCTAACATTCCATCACTGGGCCTCCTATTTCTAGCAAAATCATAGTTCAAATGTTTTAAAAAAGTAAAAGCGAGATGATCACCACATGTGCTTCCAGTGCCCCCAGAAGGATGATAATTGTTTTAAAGAAATGTTTATTGTTTTCAATAAAGGGGGAAATTGATAACATGAGCACTATTAATGGCACGACTAGAAGAACAGAATACAGATTAAAAGAAACATTTTAGGCTGGACAAGTTAGTTTCCCCTTAGCAAAAACTCCACATAATATCATGGATATGATGCCAACATTAAATTGTTCAATTTGTGGGCCATACGCTTAAGCATATGGGCTAGTACATTTTTGCACTGAAACAGAAGCAGTACAAGCTCTATGTTCTGCCATTACACTTCCAGATTTTTCACTTATTAATACACCTGCCAACCTAATGATCCTTGCATGCATTAGAGTTTGCTTTTGTAGAGTTAAGTTTATTTTCCCCATCCCTCCTGCTCCCGTAAACATTGCGGTGCGAACTCTTTGCCCAATTTTAGGAGAATGTTGCAAAGGACATCTCTGTGCCACCTCGGGACAGGAATTCCCCATCCCCGCCCCAGGCTACACGTGGATCAGTAATATTGATCACATCTCATCTTACATGCAGACACTGCTCCCTTAATTTCTCCATGCCAGAGGCATATGAATCAGCAGGTATGCATACAGGAATGGAATTAAAAGGAAAAAAAGAAAGAAAAAGCTTTCTTGTTAAAGCCTATTGTCCTAGAAGGAATCCATTGCTTTGAATTCACTTAAAGCCTATACACACGAAATGTGTTTCTTCTGAGAACCTCGTCTAACTTGTGTATATGACTATTTTTTTAATTATGGTAAAATACACATAAAATTTACCGACTTAATCATTTTCAAGTGCCCTGTTCAGTGGTATTAAGTACATTCATATTGTTGTGCAACCATCACCTCCATCCATCTCTAGAACTCTTTACATCTTATAAAACTGAAACTCTCATCAGAGGCTTTTAAGCAAAGCAGTGACATGATCTGACTTATGATTTAAAAATTAAGTTGCTTGCTTGGTAGAGAATTGATGGTAGGGAGGCAGCAGGATTAGGATTTTACTGAATAGATGGATTCAGGATACACTTTGGGGACGGAGCTGACATGACCGCTGCTAATTTGGATGTGGGCATGAGATAAAGAAATAAATGAGAAGAGGAGTTCACTTCTAGATTTCTATATCTCCAGGGTCTAGCACACAGAAAATAGCCAATGTTTATTTCATAAATGAGTGAATATTGATTTAACACTTAATAAGTAGAAACCTTTCTTCCCAGAGAACCAAGAAAACAAATGAAAACTGCCATGGATGAAGGAGATCTCTCTTTTCTAGGGCCTCGCTATCGGTACTGTGTCCTTGTAACATGGATGAAGTCTACACAGTTGGCGCATGTCAACATTATATGTCTAATTCCAACATTAACATTAAAAGCTAATCCTTGTACATGTATACAATAAGTTAAACTTTATTAAGCATTTTATATATTTTATTTCATGTCTTTCCTAAATCAATAGCTTTTAACCTTTGAGACTATGGTGCTATGTGCTACCTCCCTAGAGATGATGTGTATACATAAATCTGATGTTTTGGAGAATTTATAGACCCTCTAATGCCCATCCATAGACCAATCTCAGGTCTAAAAATACCCTGATCTACCTAATATGGGTTGTTATTATATATCGTTATAAGAACCTAAACTTTATTAGCCTAGCCCTGGCACCTTTGGAGAAATGCTTTCAAAGGGTTTACCTTCATTCATGTCCATAATAAATGAGTTACCAAGAACCAACATTAATTTACGGGACTTCCCTGGCAGTCCAGTGGTTAAGATTCCATGCTTCCCTTGGAGGGAGCACAGGTTTGATCCCTGGTCAGGGAACTAAGATTCCACATGCTGTGTGGTACAGACAAATAAAAATTTAATTTAATTAAAAAAACTTTTTTAAAAAAGAACCAATGTTAATTTAAAGAATATCTTTCCGTCTTTACCAAAACTATTATTGAAAGTATTATACATGAAGTGATTCAAGATCCTCTTTATAAGAACCTACCTCATAAATAAATCCCTTTTACAATTCATTTCTAGGGGAAAAAAATACTACCTTAAAAATTGATGTCTTGGGCTTCTTTGGTGGCACAGTGGTTAAGAATCCGCCTGACAATGCAGGGGACACGGGTTTGATCCCTGGTCCAGGAAGATCCCACATGCCGCAGAGCAACTAAGCCCGTGCGCCACAACTACTGAGCCTGCGCTCTAGAGCCCGCAAGCCACAACAACTACTGAGCCCGCGTGCCTAGAGCCTGTGCTCCGCAGCAGGAGAAGCCACTTCAATGAGAAGCCCGTGCACCGCAACAGAGTGGCCCCCGCTCGCCGCAACTAGAGAAAGCCTGCACACAGCAACAAAGACCCAAAGCAGCCAAAAAAATAAATAAAATATTTTTTAAAAAATTATGTACACCCCATAAACACGTACTTTATCTTGAGACATATAAGTATAAGTATGTATTAACTGCCAACTTTCCAAAGTAGTTCCAAGATTTTCTTTGAGGAAGAATTCCTCCCCAATATTTTTCTCATGTAAACCATACTCAGAATTTATTTTCTACAATTTCCACTTTTAATGTTCTAAGTGGATTGAAAACTAAAAAACAAAAACAAAACTTGTGAAGCAAGCTCAGGATATTATCTTTCAAGTTTTCACAATTTTCTCTCCAATTCTTTACAGATAGTTCTCCTGCCCACTTTTTAAGGCACTCACTTTTATGGAATCTTTTCAAAGAATTCAACATTCCTTTCACAGAAGCAATAATACTCTTTCCCTTTTGCACTTTATAGACTTACACACATTTAAATTATCTAATCACAATAACAAGCATAACTGGCACCAACAAGTTTGCAATAAATACAGCCACTGAGCCAGCCATCAGAGCAGGGAACAGGCTGCTAGGAAGTGGTGTTCATCATGCCTGGGCAGCATTTGGTCTGCTTTTTGGGGAAATGAGAAGCATAGGCTCATAGGGTCGACTGGTTAGTGTCAAGACGATTGTCTTTATATCAGGATGAACCATATGTAATTGCCAATATACAAATACTTCTCCTAGAGAAACGGCAACTGCATGTGTTCAACCTAATATTTCTATTTTTTAATTTTAAAAATATTAACTATGTTTAATATCACATCTATTACCCTTTTTCCCCCTCCCTTTAAACAATGAATAGTGGTTCTCACAACTTCATTTTTCTTTAAATTTATTTATTTATTTATTTATTTTCATTTTTGGCTGTGTTGGGTCTTCGTTTCTGTGCGCGTGCTTTCTCTAGCTGCGGCAAGCGGGGGGCCACTCTTCATTGCGGTGCGCTGGCCTCTCACTGTCACGGCCTCTCTTGTTGCGGAGCACAGGCTCCAGATGCGCAGGCTCAGTAGTTGTGGCTCACGGGCCTAGTTGCTCCGCGGCATGTGGGATCCTCCCAGACCAGGGCTCGAACCTGTGTCCCTGCGTTGGCAGGCAGACTCTCAACCACTGCGCTACCAGGGAAGCCCCACAACTTCATTTTTTAAATTCCATGTTTGCTCAGGAATAAGCTATTAAATAATCAGTAATTAAACTCTGGTTTCCTAAGAACGTGATTTCTACCTTCTTTCTTTCTTCAGGTTAAAGTCACACCTGTTAGAATTTCAAAGAAATTCTTCAAAGACTGAAGGTATAAGCGTGTGCCTTCTAGTGAACTGAAGGATAAAGAGCAGACCTCACATTAAAATGTGAGGTCAGCATTCATTACTTTGTTTGTTTGCTTCTCAGATATAAAACTTTTTGGCTCACGGGATCCAACACAGCACTCTCTGCCTAGAGAAGGCAGGAAAAAGGAAGGAAGAGGAGAGGGCAGAGAAGCCCCAGACAGACTTAGGATAAGTCCCCCTTAAATACAAGCAGCCTTTCCTTTTGTTCTGTCCATGTTATGCCACTGAATTAGAATAAGCAAACAAATACATCACAAATGTGCTATTAAGACAAAATCCCACAACTGGGGATGGAAAGGAAGGAGCGCAAGAATGGAGGGGCTGTATTTAGTTGAGGGACAACTAGCCAACCCTCTTTTTCTAGTTCTCACATTTCTACCACTGACCCTAAAAAGTCTAAATCAGGTTTACGTTTATGGTTGTCCTTATGCCCTCGCAAAACCATCGTTGGATATCAGAGCCCTAGTGTCTCTCATACGCTCTAAATCATCAACCCACTGAGTTAGTATGCAGAGGGGGAAGAGCCTGAACGTTGTAACCATACCTGGGTTTAAATCCTGGCTTCGCACTTGTAACCGTGTACCCTAGCTGAGCACCCTTTCTGCTTCTTCACCTGAGCACCTTTCTTCACTTTTCTGCACCCACGTGTGCCGTGAGGATTCTGGTGCAGACCTTGCTGGCTTTAGACAATTCCTGAGAAAATGCACAGAAAGTGCCTGATTGCAACTGTGACTGATGTCTAAAAGATGCCCAAACGTTTCACCTCATGATTTTCAGCAAGCAGGTAAAAATTTAAATGCAGGCTTGAGCTTTCTATAAACATGTGGCACAAGATCTCAACCACTGCGCCACCAGGGAAGCCCTCCCTTCCCTTCTTAAAGGGCTCCACTGGCTCCCCATTGTCTGTAGGATAAAATCCAAAATCTTTACTAGGTGAATCAAGGCTCTCAGTAAGCCAGCTGTGCATACCTAGGCAACCTCTTCTCACACCCTCCTCTGCAGTGATTTTACAGTGTTTCCAATTCTCTGAATGCACCTGCTTTCTCTCAGCCTGAATTTGATTTCCCACCCTCATCCCATTTCTCTGCTGCCCCAACTCCCAGTCTTCCTTCTTTCGGCTCAGGAGGACAACTCTGTCTGCCTTTCTCTGCTCGGCTTCCCCAACCCTCTGTGTTAATCACAGTTTTCCACACTGTACTCTAAGTGTTTACCTACCTTGAACCCACATAGATCTGGACGGGCTTCAGCACCCTGCTGACTACTTTGCCTGACGCAAAGCTGACACTCAAATGTTTGTTGAGTATGCAACTTCTGAACCTCCCTCATTTTGGCTAGGTTTTGCTCTATACCTTATATTAGAGGGGACAAAGGAGCTGGGCTGCTGGTGTTTAAGGCTTGTGCTGCTTCTCCAAGTGGATGAAGATTTGTCTTTAATATGGCACATTTATGAGTTATATGTTATATGGTAACTTAGTTCCTCTGAATAATGGTCTGTTTAGAAATATTTATCACTAACAAAAAGGATAATTTTACTTGTCAAGGCGATAACATGTGCTTTTAATATATCTAAATCAATTAGGAATAAATAAAAATCTCAATTAAAAAAAAAAAGACCAATCTTATGAAGTGCTAAATTTGCATTAGTGTTCAGCTATTTCATAACATGTGAATGGTCCAAATTGGATGAGTCACAGAAATACATATAAGATATATTCCTCTCTAGAAATGTGTTTATGGCATGCTTCTTTCCATGCTATATGGTGTGTTTTATTGAAACTCAAGATTAGTTCTCAATTTAACATTCTACTGTAAATACAAAGGCTCCAAAATTATTTGTTTGGTAAACAGCATTCTTCTATATTCTAAAACTGATGTTTGCACATGTAGAACACCAAGGAGAATAAGCAATTAAACAAACTAGAAAAATTCTTATTTCTTCAACTCGACGAGTAAGTACCTGAGGTCAGAGGCTTTAAGTATATTCCACTGTCTAGCATAAAGAAACAAATCCCAATTTGTAAAATGACATAACTGCAAAGGTAAACATTACTGTAACTTAAGTTGTTTATAACTGTTGCTAATATACCTATCCAACAACAGAGGATTAGTTAAGGAAATTACATTATAATTTTTAGAATATAAGGCAGACAATAGGAGTTTTGGAAAATATAGGTGAAAAATGCTTACTATGTATTATAAGGAAAATGCAATATACTAAAATTCTATATGTAGTAGGATGTAGGAAAACATGCATTTAAAAAATGAGAGAGGGGACTTTCCTGGTGGCGCAGTGGTTAAGAATCTGCCTGCCAATGCAGGGGACACGGGTTTGATCCCTGGTCCAGGAAGATCCCACATGCCATGGAGCAACTAAGCCCGTGCGCCACAACTACTGAGCCCGTGAGCCACAACTACTGAAACCCGCACACTCTAGGGCCCATGTGCCACAACTGTTGAGCCCGCGTGCTGCAACTTCTGAAGCTGCGCGCCTAGAGCCCGTGCTCCGCAACAAGGAAGCCACCACAGTAAGAAGCCCGCGTTCCGCCACAAAGAGTAGCCCTCGCTCGCCGCAACTAGAGAAAGCCCGCGTGCAGCAATGAAGACCCAACGCAGCCAATAAGTAAATAAATAGAGAGAGACAAAGGTAAAATGGCAAAATATTTAGTGTGGTCGACTCACGCTCAGGGGGTCAAAACGCTCTTCTTGGCTCACCAATCTCACTGTTTTGGTACCTCCTTCCAGTTTCTTTTCTCCTCGCCTCAAACCTCCCCAAACACAGCCAATTCTTCCTTGACAATGCCTCTCAGGATTAGTCCAGGCCCACATTACTTTATACAGAGGTTTCGAGAAAAGATTCCCATTTGGCTTTTCTGCAGTCTCATTCAACTATCATATCTACTGCCAGAAGAAGACAGTCATTCTACTGCTAAACATATCTACTGTGGTAATCTCTTCATTTATGTTTTATGCATTTTTGTGTATGTGTTATATTTTTCAATGAAATTGGGTTTTTCTTATAACTCTGTGTGGCTTCATATTTTGTTTGGCTAGGATGAGGTTAGGATTCATGGCTCTCTGCTGATATGGCCCTACTTCCTTACCCTTCTAAATGGAATGTTTAGCCAGGGTAGCTGCGTTCCTATCTGCAGCAATGGAGTTGGCAGAGGCTTCCCTGCCCGTCCTCTACAAAGCCTGCCAGGTCCCCCACGTCTACCAACGCATCCTTAACACCCTGTAAAACCCGGCTTAAAAATTTCTAAAAGTTTTCCACCATTATTCAACCCACCCAATATATGCTACATTAATTCATCTTGCATCATATTCTGCAAACATTTATCAAGCAAGTACTAGTTGTAAGGCTTGAAGAGTTAAAGTCTTAAGTTGTTAACAATCTTTCTGTGGACCGTGAACATTTATGAAAGAAGCTAACCAACAGTAAAAAGAAAAATGACATAGTGATAAATGAATGTTCAGGAGTGGAGAAGAGGGTGACTGGTGAAGACGAGTAGGGAACGGGGGTGAGAATGAGGAAGGCTAGAAGGAAGATACAAGGTAAAAGCCGACAGAAGAGGTTTCATGATTGGGAGAAGTGTGATGTGACACATGACTGCTATTTTGCACCTGGGTGACTACAATAAAGGGGAGGGAGGCTGACATAAATGACGCTAACTAGAAATGCTTTGGGCAAAGCAGGGCAAGTCCAAATGGAATATTACAGTATGCACTGACATATGCTACACTAAAACTGAATAAGATACATGGAAAGCACAGAATCTTTAAGTGGGTAAGTAGCAGTGATAACCTAAGTAACAAAATTCTATGAAAAGAAAACCTAAATGAGTACAAAGTCACACAAGAAGGAAAAGAAGGACCTGAGACTGAGAGCCTAGTCAGTGAACATGAAAAAGCACAGGACTTCAAGAAAGTAAGGATGAAGAAAGGAACTCTAGGTGAGGCAGTATGCACAGTGGTTAATAGCCTCAACACTGGACCAGGGCCCCTGAGTTGGAATCTCCACCTGCTACTTGTGCGTCCTGGGCAAGTTCCCGTGTCTCAGTTTCCTTATCCGTAAAAGGATAATGTTATCATTTATTTACCCCCATAGGATTGTTGCCAGGATTAAAAGAGTTGATACAAGTTCTTAGAACAGTGCCGGGCACAGAAGCATTCGATAAATGTCTGCCATTGGGGGAAAAATATTTTCTTTAATCGTCGGTGACCTTGAGGAGAACAATTGCTGGCCAGTGGTAGAAGCAGAAACTACAAAATAAGGGAATTAACAAACAAGTGATGGCTAAGAAGGCGGAGGCCACCCCAAAGTATCGAAGACAATTTCACAGCAGTTAAGCAATACAAGCGAGAAGTGAAATAAAGAGTAACCTGCGAGTACAGGGTTAAAGGAAAATGCTTTTCGAGGGAACAGCTCAGCTAGAGGAAAAAGGCTTGGCTCGCCAAAACTACTCTTCAGTCTTTGTGCGACTTGTTTTCCCAACCACACAGCGAGAGGACAGGGGTAGAGACCATATCCTTCCTGTCGCAGCTTTCCCAAGGGAGCTCGAAAGAGCGTTCTCTCGGCATCCGGTAAGTTTGAATCAGCGCTGGCTGATTAGGGGAGAAGGCCCATTTCCTAACCAACGATACCCGGTAAGATGAAACAACAGGCTTTCCGATTTCCATCTCCGGCACGACCTGTTCCACCTCTGTGTACTCATCACTCTCCTCAGCCAGCAGCTGCTGCCGGGACAGGATGCAGCTCGGGGAGCCAAAGAGGCAGCGCCCGCAGCAAGAGCAGCGCCCCAAGTTCATTCCGGCCTCGAGGACACAAAAGCGCCCCAGAGGGGAAAAAGCAGAAAGAAAGGGGCTCGGGGATTTGGGGGGTCGGAGGGGTCGGGGGGGTGGGCGAGCAAGCCCAAATCCAGGAGCTGGGAAAGTGACCTCGGAGGTCAAGGTCGAGCAGGTCCCTCTCCCTCCCAGTCCCACCCGCAAGCACCTTTGTGCTCCCGCCCGGAACAGCTGGGCCCTGTCCCGCGGGAGCGCTCGGGAGAGGCTCAAAGCCCAGGGGCGGCGGGGACCACCGTCCCTTTGGGATGCTGGGGGCGGCGGTGGGCTCCCAGGGAGGGTGCAGGTGAGCGCGGCGGCCCCTCCCTCCGGCGGGAAGGGCTTCGACCCTGGGCACCCGCAGACGGCGCGGCGACAACTTCCGAAGCGCCCGCCAGAGTCCAGGCAGGGCCTGGCCGGGCTCCCGAGTCTCCGGGACCCGTATCCCACTCCCCGCGCGCCGCGCCCAAGTTCTTTCCACCGGGCTCCTCCCGACCCCTGCCCCCGGCGTCTCTCTCCCTCCCCCCATCCCTTCTCCTCCGCGCCTCGGAAAAGTTTGGCCGCGGCCCACCGGCTGGGAGCCCCACACTCACCCCGCGAGGAGCTGAGCCCAAGTGCCCGGGCGCGGGAGCAGAGGGCGGCGGCGGGCGGCGGCGGCGCTAGCGCGGAGCTCCTCACAGCGGGCCCTGCAGCCCCGGCCGCCGACCGAGCTGGAAAAGGGGCGGAGGCCGCCGGGTGTCACCTGCCCGCTCTCCCACCCCGCCGCGTGACGCCGCTGAGCGCCGCCCCCTGACCACCCGCCGCCGCCGCCGCCAGGTACTCGCGAGGGACCGCGGGGAGGAGCCTCCCTCCCGGGAGGGATCGAGCAGGAAGGGCGCGCGGCCTCGGTCGCCCCACCTCTGCCTGGCTCGGCGCCCCGCAGCTCGGAGCGTGGCCGGGACGGGGGACCGAGGACCGCTCGGGGAGATCCAGACTAATTACATTTCTTTCTGAGAGCAGATGTCATCACCTGAGGTCATCTCGAGGCTTAACATAAATAGTGTGAAAACTGTCGTCATGCATGACTCAGGATTGAGTTGCAGAAAAATCTGAAATGAGGAAAACCTGGCCCAGGGTGAGGCTGGCGGCGGAGAGAGAGAAAAAAGGGGAGTTCTTGCTCCTGAAAAGGCTATTCGGAGGGTTAATTCATTATCTGAAATGGAGGCCAGACCCAACGGCGGCGAGAGGCCCAATTTGGGTCAGCTCCATCCCCTGCTTATTAAAAACTAGAGAATTGCCGCAAATATTGGGGAGTGAAGGGGGCTTTTAGAGCAATGAAGAGGAAATTGTATATAATCTAAGTTAACTTTTTTGCCCTGGTTAGTAACAGCTGCTGCTGCAGCCAACACACTCTGGCACACTGACTTTTCCTCATCCACGGCTGGCTTGAGTGGTGGGGTGAGGATGAATGTCAGGCGTGTGAATGTGCGCTCCATTATTTTTTACCTTACCTGGCTTTGTGTTTGATCATGAGCCTTCTAACCGCTCTCATGTTTTGGAATCCTGGCATCAACAGCTGGAGGGCAAAATAAGAGTGGAAAGAAGTTACTTGTCCAGGAGGCAAAAACCAAGAACTAGAATTGAGTTGTCTTCTAGAAACTGGAAAAATAACCTCAGGGGTTGCAGTCCTGGCCCATGCACCTCACAAACCTGGCCTGTGAGTTTGTGCTGTGAGTTTTGAGCATGAAATCACAACAAAAGGGTCCAGACTACTGGGGAGGGAGGGTAGGAAGAAGAACACTCAGTGGGCCACAAGCATGTTTTCCTCACATACAGGTAGTTGCCTACCATCACCTAATCCTACTGCATCAACAAGAGATTTTAAATGTTTTATACAAAATGTTGAGAGCCCCCATAGTAGCCATTCAGGAAAAAAAAAGAAAAAGCAAAAAACATGAAAGCTCAAATTTAAGAGAATCCCAGCTTCAGTGAAACTAAAGATTTCTCCTTCCTTTTAGATAAACTTTGCTTTCATAATAAAACCATGTCATTTAGTAGTCTTGGCTACTGGGAACTAGAGACAATTGCTTAACAATATTTGTCTTTGCATTTGTCGCTATCTGCCCATCTATATACAATTATGAAATTTCAAGTATGCAAAAGATCAAATGGATTCATTCATTTAACAAATATATATTCAGTGCTTTTATGTTCCAGACTCTGAAGATTCAACAGCTAACAAAACAGACCAAAAAAAAAAAATCACCTCTGTTCTTGTGTGACGTACTTTCATTTACCTTCGTTCTAGTTGAAGATGACAGACCACAGGTGAATAAGCAAGTAAAATATGAGTGTTCATGTCGTGATAAGTGCTGTGAAGAAAAATAAAGAAGGGATGGGGATAGGGACTTCTGGAGGTGGGGAGGTGAGGAGTTGCACTGTTAAAGTAGCTAGGGAAGGGCTTCCCTGGTGGCGCAGTGGTTGCGCGTCCGCCTGCCGATGCAGGGGACCCGGGTTCGCGCACCGGTCTGGGAGGATCCCACATGCCGCGGAGCGGCTGGGCCCGTGAGCCATGGCCGCTGGGCCTGCGCGTCCGGAGCCTGTGCTCCGCAGAGGGAGAGGCCACAACAGTGTGAGGCCCGCGTACCACAAAAAAAAGTAGCTAGGGAAGTCCTCAGTTGAAGGAGGCATTTGAGCCAAAATTGTAAAGCGATGAGGTGGCAAGCCTGTGTGTCTATCTGGGTAACAGCATTCCAGTCATCGGGAACTGTAAGGCTAACGGCCCAGGGCATGAGCGTGCCCCAGATGATCACGTTCACAGAATGGCAAGGAGGCCAGAGCTGTTGGAGTGGAGTGGAAGGTAATATCAACAAGATTTCGCAAGGATCTGATGTGGGGTGTGAAAGGCGGGACAAAATCGTCAAGGATGACTCCGGGGTGTTTTCCTCTATCAGCTGGAAGGAGAGAGCTGCCATTTACGAAGAAAAGGAAGACTGAGAGAAGACAGTTGGGTGGGGGGTCATCAGGAGTTGTTTGTGGGACTGATTGCATTTAAGATGCCTATTAGATATCCAAGTGGGAATGTCAAGTAGGAAGTTGGTTATACCAGTCTGAAGTTCAAGAGAGAGGTCTGGTGATATAAATTTGGGAGCTTCCACATGATATTTATTTATTCTCTGGTCTGAGAATGGCTAAGAGCACCGTGAGTGACAGTAGAGAAGAGGTTTCAGAACTTCGTCCTGGGGCACCCCACTATTAAGCCATCAGGGAATGAGGAGGAATAGTCCTGAGATTTGAGTAAAATCAGGAGAGTGTGGTTTCCTGGAAGGCAAGTGTGTTAGTCAGCTATTGCCACAACAGTTCTGTATAACAAATCACTCCAAGGTCAGTGGCTTATAGCAGTACACCTGTTGTCATGGCCACGAGTCAGCAGATTGGTTGCAGTTCAGCAGATCTAGGCTGTGCTCAGCTGGGTGGCTCTGCTTTAGGTTGCAGATTTAGCTTAAGTCTGCCCCATGTGTGTTATTTCTGGAACCCAGATTGACGAGTCATAAGCCACCTGGAGAAGATCGACTGGGGTACAAGAGGCAGTCCAAAATCCACATGATTTGTGGGCCTCTGCTCACATTATTGAAGCACGTTTAAGGCCTCTGCTCACATCGGGTTGGCTAATATTTCTTTGGCTAGCATGGGTCACATAGCCAAATCCAACATCAGAGGGGAGTGGGAAGAAAGTGTTTCAGGGTGAGGGAAGTGATCGCCCAATAAGCTGGGAACCAAAATTGGCCCTTGATTTAGCAATATGGAAGTCTTTGGTTGACCATGACAGAACAGGTTTGGAGAAACAGAAGGAATGAAAACCCACCCCATTTGGGTTTTCAGATCTGAACATGCACATTCACCAATAGGCAACAGAGGGAAGGTAGAGTTATGGGCAAAGACTGGGGGGAAATAGGAGCTTGTGTTGATAGATTGTTTTAGGTCAGATTTCCCAGAAGCAGACCTGAGGCAGAAAGTTGTGTGCAAGTGATTTATTGAGGTCAGTAAGGGATCCAAAGGGATCTGGGTGAAATAATAATATTGTTCACTATGCAAATGTTGATATTTTCCAAATTTAGCTTTTTTTTTTAAAGAAATAAAATGTTACAGTTAAAGTTCCACCCTATCCTCATCCTTTTCTTTCTCCCAAAGGTATCCTGAAGTAGCTATGTATCATTTCCATGCATGTGTTTATACTTTCATTAGTATATCTATCTCAATGTATACTGTAACTTTGTATATGGTTAAATTTTATGGAAATAGTATCATACTGTATGTAATCTTCTACAACTTTGTTTTTTAGTCATGTTGATTCATGTAGCTCACTCATTTAATTACTGTAGAGTATTCTATTGTATAACTGAACCATTTATTCATTTGCCTTCTAATGAACAAAATTGGGTTAGTTCTAATTTTTCCCGTCTGGAGACAATGTGTCAAGGAATATACAAGCAACTATTTTCTTGTACACATGGAGAAAAACTTCTAGGGTTTATACTTCGAAATGGAACTGCTGGTCATGGAATAGATTGTTCTCTTCTATGGACATTTGCTCTTTTTTGGCTGCCCTGTATCTGAATCCTCTGTCTATATTTGAGGAAGTTCCTATTATGACTTCATAGAGGCAGAGCTCACCTCCCGTTAAAGAAGCTGAAAACGCATGATACTCACTTTGCCACCAGCTTGGGCAGCTAGAGCTGACAGTTGCCACAACTCCCTGACAACCCTCCTCCCAGGATTCTGAAATTAAAGCTAGTGACACAAGAAGTTGTGTTTGCTAGTGGCATGGGTGGCTTCCCAGACTGATTCACTGGCATAAATTTAGCTCTAGTTTGTCAGCAAAGCTTGACTTTGTTCCTACCTTTTCCAAGCCTATTATCCAGCCTTTGTGGAGATTCTGTAAGCTCTCAATATTTTTCAATAAACACCTTTATGTTTAAATTAGTTACTTTGTTTCTATTTCCTGCAGCTGAGGACCCTGACTGACAGACTCTCCTTGACTGACAGACTTTCCTAAGTGGTGCCAATTTACACTAGCACCACATTGTATTAATAGTTCTCGTTTCCCTAAATCCTTGCCAACATTTGATGTTTTCAGACCTTATATTTTTCCCAGTCAGATGGGTGTGAAATGGTTTCTCACTGTTTTTTCTTTTTTGTTGTTGTTCCTTTTTTTTTTTTTTTTTTGATTTGGACCATTTTTAAAGTCTTTATTGAATTTGTTACAATATTGCTTCTGTTTTATGTTTTGGTGTTTTGGCCATGAGATATGTGGGATCTTAGCTCCCTGACCAGGGATTGAACCCAAACCCCCTGCATTGGAAGGCAAAGTCTTAACCACTGGACTGCCAGGGAAGTCCCCTCACAGTTTTTTTTGGATATTAAATTGCATTCAGTTTAAAGTATATCAGAAGAATGTTAACTCTTTTATTTTTGGTCTGGACATAGAGGTACACTGCACATTAATTCAAATCACAGATGATACTAAATTGGGTGATGATATGAACACCCAGAGAACACAAACAGACAATAAAAAGAGATCCACAATGAAATAACCAAGCAGTGTTCACACTTCTTAATGCTATTTTGGATATATATATGGAGAAACACCGGAACACTGATTTCTAATAGCTGGAAAATATTTTCTGCATGACTACCTTACAAAGAAACTTGTGACTGATAGATATAAAAACAAAGTAGGTACAAATTTATAATAACGAACGGTATCGAAGAAAATTTAACACATGTGATAAGCATATACTGAAGCATCCCATTAGAGTCTAAAAAGTGAATGTTCCTTTTAAAATAAGCTATTTAATCAACTGTTGTATTGATGCAGAAAAATCATCAATGTGGGGAGATATAGTCAACCGGTAAACAGAAGTTTTAGTGCTGTTGTAAGTAGAAATAGAAGAATTACGTGGAAAGGGCATAACAAAATTTAAGTTCATAAATGTCATAAACAGAAATGTGATCCAAGGCAAGGGAGAGATGCTTCATCACTAAACTATTATAAAAGTGGAAACCAGTACATTATAAAGAGAACCTAAGAGAATGCATATCTCTGTCATTGATTTCTCTAATCTATATTTCAGTTTGGATACATTTTATTAGTTTGTTATATTGCTAATTTGTAATTTTGAAATGAAATTATTATAGGCCCTGGTTAGAATTTCTCCATTAATATTATTATAAAATACAAAAGGATGCCACATAATTTCTGTATTGACCAATTCTTCTTGCTTTCGACTTCTTTATACAATGCAAAAAAATTGAATGTGAATCACCATACTTATAGTCAGTTTCTAAGAGTTAGACAAAAGCTTCTTGGAGTGGATAAGAAAGTGAAGCAGGCTCTAAAAATCAGGAGCTCAAATGAGTCATTTAAACTATTCTCCAGTTAAAGTTTAATGCTCTCCACACTCACTGAAAGTCCATAAATTCAACCCGTGATTATGAAATGCAAACTCTTCGTCCTAGCAACAAACAACACATCAACAAAAAACCAGAATAAACCACATCTTTAAAGGTAGTAACAAGCCATTTAGCATGCTTCAAGATCAAGGCACAAATAAGGGGGTGTGGTTATTCCTTGGTTTGGGAGGTAGGACTGAACCTCAAACACAGCCACTCACGTGCTTCCTTGTAGTTATAGTCACACACACATAATACCAACCAATCCATCATCAACTAAATACAAATCAAGTGTTTATTAAAGTAATATTAAATTTTAATTAATATAAAGTCATATTAAAAACATTAGACCATTTTCACCTCAAATTTTACTTACTGTTTCCGAACCTGTGCATATTTGTAAACTTTGTTGGTTTTTTCCTTCTCCTCCCTATCTTCACCCTGGTCACCCAGCCTCCCTCTCTTCCCCTCCCCCTCGCCTCGCCTCCCCTCCCCCTCCTCCGCTTCCTCCTCCTCCCTCTCCCCCAACCCCTCTCCTCTGTCGCTGTATATACCTTTTCAGAAATGCTCATCCTGTTGAGGGGGGAATCAAAGATAGCACTCACTCAGAATCAGAACTGCGAAAGCCACACTGAAGTTCCAATTAAGCAGCAAGGATGTGGAGGAAGGGCTTGCGGTCCTATTGTTTCCCCTTCTTTTTTTTGATGTGGACCATTTTTAAAGTCTTTACTCAATCTGTTACAATATTGCTTCTGTTTTATGTTGTGGTTTTTTTGTTTGTTTGTTTGTTTGTTTTTGTTTTTTTGCGGTACGCGGGCCTCTCACTGTTGTGGCCTCTCCCGTTGCGCCTCCCGGACCGGGGCACGAACCCGTGTCCCCTGCATCGGCAGGCGGACTCTCAACCACTGCGCCACCAGGGAAGCCCTATGTTGTGTTTTTTTGGCCACGAGGCATGTGGGATCTTAGCTCCCCGACCAGGGATCGAACCCGCACTCCCTGCATTAGAAGGCGAAGCCTTAACCACTGGACAGCCAGGGAAGTCCCCTCACTGTTGTTTTAGTATACATTTTCAGGATTCCTAGTGATACTGAACATCTTTTTATATATTTTTTTAGTCATTGAGATAGCTTCCTTGAATTCCTTTTTCATATCATTTGCTTAGAAAAATAAGCACTGGCTTAGTCATATGTACTTATTTTATATTTTTTTGTTGACTTGTCCATTGTATGTTTTATAATATCTTTTCTCAATATAGGACTTATATTTTAATTTTACGAGGAGTCTTGTTATTCTTAAATTTAAAAAAATTAAATATAGTTAAATTTATCAATATTTGTCTTATGCTTTGTGCTTTTTGCCTCTCAAATAAAAAATGGTTTCTTTTTCTGAGGTTATAAATATACTCATTTTTGTTTTCCAAAATCTATTTTTTTCTTATTAAATTTAGATCTTTAATCCATCTGGAATTGTTTTTTTTTAAACTGGTATGTTTGAACAGGTAATACATTCACATGCCTTGCGTATCAAAAAGTCATACAGTGAAAAATCTCCCTCTATCTCCTCTCTCATCTATGCTTTTCTGATATACTTTTAGAGATTAAAAATAATTTTTTTAAACACAGCATATTCTTCCTGTTTCTGTCTTGTTTTTACACAACTAGTAAATACTATACACATTGCTGCACCTATATTTTTCACTAAACAATACATATTGAGATACTTCCATAAAAACCTTATTCTTCTCTGTGTTGTATGACTCTACCATGATTTATTTAACAAGTTTCCTATTGATAAATATGTAGGTTGTTTGTAGTCTTGTGATGTTACTATCAACAGCTAACACATGTATAGTATGTGCCAGGTACTGTTGTAAGTACTGTTTATATAGATTAAATCATTTAATCCTCACACCATCCCAAAGAGTACATACCATCATTACCTCCATTTTACAGATGAAGGAACCGAGGCACAGGGAGATTTAGTAACTTACTCAAGAACATAATGTTAGTAAGTGGTAGAGCTAGAATTTAAAACCATGCTCTAGCCTTCACGCTCATTACCACATACAGTGCTACAGTGAATACACTTGCATACACTATGTAAGTTTCTAGAAGTGGACCTGCTGGTTCAGAGAGGAAGTACATATGTAATTGTGCTAGCTATTACCTCTATATAGGCTTGCACTAACGTACACTCCTGACAGCAATGTATAAAAGTGTCTTTTCCCCCCATAGCCTTACCACAGTTAAGGTAACATTTGTTATCAAATGTTCAGATGTTTGTCAATTTGATAAATGAAATACAGGAGATTGCTGTAGTTTCCATTTGTGTTTCCCTTAAGGTGAGTGAGATTGAGCATCTGTTTCATATGTTTAAAGGTCATTTATATTTCCATTTCTGTAGACTGTTTCTATTCTCTAGTTTTCTATCAGGTTGTGGCCTTTTTTTTTTTCCCTTTTCAATTTCTAGGAGTCTTTTAATATATATGTAGGAAGATTAGCCCTTTGCTGTGATATAAGTGGTAGGTATCTTCCCCGCTCCCTCCACATTTGTTAAGATCTCACACACGTCTTTCTGTGTAAGCTCTCTGTCCTATTCCACTGTCTATTTGTCTTGCCTTGGATTTTGTCTTTTACTCTTCTGCGTAAATTTTAAGAACAGCTTTCTTTTTTTTTGAACGAAAAGCTATGTTAGGATTTTGATTTGAATTGCCTTAAAGTTTAAAGATTTATTTAGAGAGAATTGCCATCTTTAGAATATTGAAGTGACCCATTTATGAACATGATATTATTTCTCTATGTAAATCTTCTCTGTTTTTTAATAAAGTTTTGATTTTTCTCTGTTTTGGTTTTTCACATATTTTGTTAGATTTATTCCTAGGAACCCTATAATTATTGTGGCTATTATAAATAGTATATGTGTTTTTAAGTTACATTTTCTAATTGTAAATATAGGAATGTTATTAATTTTTCTGTAATTATTGTGTATCCTTCGTCTTTATTAAACTCAGTAATCTGTAGAATTTCTATGATTTTTTAACTGAGACAATAATATCTCCTGTGAATAATTATAATTACTGAATCCTTAACCTGCAACTTCTTACTCTATGTCACTCTGTTACGGATTTAGCTTTTACCAGTGATTCACAAACTTTACTGAGAGCGAGGATTATCAGGATGTTGTTAAAATGAAGATTCCTGGAAATGTGTCTCCAGAGATGCTGATTTAGTAGGCCTAGATAGTGGGATACATAGTCTGCGTTTTAACACACACCGTATATGATTCGGCTATAGTTGCCCAGAGAGCTGCAGTTTGGGATACTTCTTACATATAACCTATCTCTTCTGATATTTATTATTGCCTCCCCAATGAAATGATAAACCCTTGATGGCAGCGATTTTATGTAATCTCTCTTGTATCCTTTCTGCCTAGAATAGTAGCCTACCAACATTAGATGCTACATAAGTGTACAGAAGGTAAAAAGGAATTTTAGGAAAGTCATTGGAAGTACTTTGTGTGAAGCTGCTATTTAAATGCTTTAAAAATGTTTTCTCATGTGCATTTTATATACATTTAAAAGATATCTTTGGGGCTTCCCTGGTGGCACAGTGGTTAAGAATCTGCCTGCCAATGCAGGGCACACTGGTTCGAGCCCTGGTCTGGAAAGATCCCACATGCCATGGAGCAACTAAGCCCGTGCACCACAACTACTGAGCCTGTGCTCTAGAGCCCATGTGACACAACTACTGAGCCCGAGTGCTGCACCTACTGAAGCCTGCGTGCCTAGACCCCGTGCTCCACAACAAGAGAAGCCAGCGCAATGAGAAGCCCGCGCACCGCAACAAAGAGTAACCCCCACTCGATGCAACTGAAGAAAGCCCAGGTGCAGCAATGAAGACCCAACGCAGCCAAAAATAAATAAATAAATTAATTAATTAATCTAAAAAAAATAAAACAATAAAAGATATCTTTGGGACTTCCCTGGTGGCGCAGTGGTTAAGACTCCGCGCTCCCAATTCAGGGGCTCCAGGTTCAATCCCTGGTCAGGGAACTAGATCTCACATGCATGCCGCAACTAAGAGTTCGCATGCCACAACTAAGGAGCTGGAGAGCTGTAACTAAGGAGGCTGCAAACCACAACTAAGGAGCCCGCCTGTAACAACTAAGACCCAGTGCAACAAATAAATAAATAAAATAAATAAAAATAACAAAGATTTATAAAAAAATAAATAAAAGATAACTTTGCTATCATCAGAGGAAGAACAATGATTGCAATGTGATAGGTACATTGACTACCAACCCTTACCCCCATTTGTCTATATCTTGCCAAGCTTAATGGCATCATTTCTTTTTGGCACTGAAAATGCAAACTATGAGTTTCAGACAAATCATTTTCTTTTTGGTATCCTTCTGTGCAGATATCTAAGACGTCTACAAAATTTATATCCCCAGGACAGGATATAAGTGAGATAGGGAATGCAAATATCCTTTAAATTATCATAAAAATCAGTATTATAATTATCTTCCTATAAACACCAATCATTTGAAAATGTTAATACAAATGGTTTTCCATTTGGAAAGGATTGATTGTCACTTACTGTGATTATGACATTAGCTCTGATTAATTTGATTTTAAATGTTATGGAATTGATTTCATTTTTTAAATAAATTTTATTTAGTTTTGGCTGCATTGGGTCTTCATTGCCGCACAAAGGCTTTCTCTAGTTGCAGCAAGCAGGAGCTACTCTTCATTGTGGTGCGCAGGCTTCTCATTGCGGTGGCTTCTCTAGTTGTGGAGCACGGGCTCTAGGCATGCAGGCTTCAGTAGTTGCAGCACTCGGGCTCAGTAGTTGTGGCACAAGGGCTTAGTTGCTCCATGGCATGTGGGATCTTCTCAGACCAGGGCTTGAACCCGTGTCCCCTGCAATGGCCGGTGGATTCTTAACAACTGCACCACCAGGTAAGCCCTGGAACTGATTTCTGAATCAACTATATTATCTGAAACTAAAGTGCAGAGGTTTATTTTGTGTATTCGACCAATATCTTTTTTTTAAAAATATTTATTTATTTATTTATTTTGGCTGCACTGGGTCTTAGTTGCGGCACATGGGATCTTTAGTTAAGGCATGCGAACTCTTAGCTGTAACATGCATGCAGGATCTAGTTCCCCGACCAGGGATCAAACCGGGGCCCCCTGCATTGGGAGCACAGAGTCTTACCTACTGGAGCACCAGAGAAGTCCCTCAATCAATATCTTGATGTCACAAATTCCTGTGAAGGCCAAGTCTAAATAATATTTAATTAAAATTCTTATATATTTCATTTCATAATAAAATGTTTCTCAAATAGATAGGAGAACTATCATAATTTATATCTTATTGAATGACTAAATAATATACCATCAAGATAAGGTATATTTTAATGATGTGCTTGAAACAAAACAACAATTAAGAAAACAAAAATTTTACATAGTAAAACTATTTAGCAGTCATGATTCTTTTGGAATTTTTAACATATACTATATTTGTACTATGTTACTCTAAATTTTATGTATTGGTAACTGTTCAGTGTACCTTGTAGGTTTGTTTATTTATTTATTTATTTATTTATTCATTTAGGCTGCGCCGGGTGTTAGTCGCGGCACATGGGATCTTCGTTGCCGCCTGCCAGATCTTCATTGCTGTATGCAGAATCTTCAGTTGCAGCATACGGTATCTTTAGCTGTGGCATGCGGGATCTAGTTCCCTGACCAGGGATGGAACCTGGGCCCCCTGCACTGGGAGCGCAGTCTTAACCACTGGACCACCAGGGAAGTCCCGTACTTTGTAGGTTTACAAAACAATTCAGCAGATGGAAGCTCTGTCTTCTTGGAGGAGTTACATTTGTACTTGGTTGATGTTTCACAAACTTACCTGATTTGCATAATCACTGGAAACAAATGTTAAAAAACACAGATTTTTTTAGGTCCCTCAAATAGTGGTCCAACCCTACCTTGGACAGCTATGAAATAACCAATGGTAAGAATCTTGATCAGTTTTTTTTTTTTCTCTCTCTCTCTCTCTTTAAACATTGCATATCTTTTTTCCCCTAGATATACCTGCTACTGAAGCGAGAACTTGTATAATTTATTATACATTCAGGATGACTGGGTAATCACTTGATTTTTGTGAAAGGCTTATCAATTTGAGATAAGAGAAGAAACTAAGGACACTTCTATTAATAGGGTATCACATAAGATTTTGTAAAAATACTAGATTCATCATTACGTTTTAAATCCTATGTGATACACTAACAGTTTAAAAAAAATTTTGTTGCTTTTTGGGTATTTTCCAGGAGACTGCTACTATAATAAAATTGTAATAAGTAAGCAGAAAGAGGCACCAGAGATTATGTTCTATCAACATGTGTGAACCTTAGCTGCCTACAAGAATATCAAAACAATCAAATTGTCTTTAATTGAAATGCACATTTTAAACTCTTACTGGAATGTTTTTATTTTACAGTTTCAGGATATCGTCCTATGAGTGTAACCTGTAGTCAGTTAATCAACGTTTACTGATCATTTGTCATAAATGACAGTAGGGGCCAGCTCTGAAAATCAGACTGAGTGGAGATGGGCATATATGTGTAAGTGACTAATTTCTAAGTGAAGAAAAGATGTGTATTGCTTTATATTATCCATATTTCTTTTTCTTTTGCACAGATCATTAAGAGCTGACTGTGCACACAAATGTAATTTAAAAGGCGTATCTTTCATCTCTGTTGTTCTTGGTTTTACATATCCATTCTGTTGCATGTAAAACGAGTTCCCTATCTATTTCTAAATGATAAAGCAATTGCGCAGATAAAGTAGTCTAGGAAATGAGTGTGGAGTAGTTGTGGACTATATTCCCCAAAGCAGTTTGTTAGTCATTTGGTTTGTTGCAACTTCATTCATTTCAGCTTTTTTCTTCTAGACTAGGCTGAGGAAAATTTAGACTTTTTCAGAAAGCTTAAAGAGTTGCGGGCAGGTAAGTGAAAAGAGTTGTGGGCACACAAATAGCCAGCTCCTTGTAATTTAAAAATCTGCAAAGGAATTAGCTCTTGGTGCATTGAAGAAAGAGGTCTTGGAATGTGTGGTGATGAAGAGCATACCTATTCACAGTTGGAGCAGAAGATGGCTAGCTCTTCATTAGGTCAGCTTCTTCCTTCTCCTGGGTGCACAGCGGGGCTCTATTCCCCAGCCTTCTTTGCAGTTTGGGTGTGGCCATATGATAGAGTTCTGGCCAATGGAATTCAGCAGAAGGGCTTGGCATTTCCTGGTCTGGCTCATTCATACTTACCAAGTAAGATCCTTTCTGCTGTTTCCCCTGCAGCATAAGGAAGCCTTATGTTGAATGTGGTGGAGCCACAAGATGGAGGGATCCTAAGTTCTCAAATTACCATTTGGAGGAGAGGGATTTTATATGAGCTATAAACAAATGTATATTGCATTAAGTCTCAGAAATTTTGTAGTTCATCTGATACCACAGTTAGCTTGCCCCAACTGATATAACAGAATAGTACTGTTGGTCAAGGATTTTACCTCTCAGCCTGCAGAAAGCAGGAAATGGTTGCCTCTTCCCTTGGCCTCTCTGGTATTTGCTGGATAAGACCTGGCAACTTCTTTGGCATTCTACTTGGGACAAGTTTTCCTAACCCCACCTTTGTTATTGCAGTTGCCTCCTAACTAGCTCTCTGCTTCTGCTGGTGTCCTCCTCTACAGTTTATTATCAAAACAGAAACCAGAGTGACCTCATGTCATTCTTCTCAACCCCTTCCAAGCTCTCCATTTGTTTCAGAGAAAAAGCTAAAGTCTTTTTAAAAAAAATTTTAATACTATATTTTATTTAACTCAATATATCAAAAATTTTCATTTCAACATGCAATCACTATAAAAATTATTAGCAAGCTATTTTACTTTTTTTATACTGTCTTTGAAATTCAATATGTGTATTACACTTAAAGCACACCTCCATTTGACTGTCTACATTTCAAGAAGCTAAAGTCTTTTCAATGACCTATAAAGACCATTTCTGATCTGCCACCTCTCCTCATACCCTCTCTGTCCTTCTCTCCTAACACTCTCCCTTTCCCTTACTCTGATCTAGCCTCGAAGACTTCCTTGCTATTCCTTGAACAAAGCAGGCATGCTCTTGCCTTAGGGCTTCTGTATTTGTTCCCTCTGCTTGGAATGCTCTTCTCCCAGACACCCCCATGGATTGTTCTCCCAGTCTTTGTTCAGAGAGGCTTTTCTGGGCACTATTTAAAATGACAACTCCTTACATACCCCATCCCCTTCCCTCTATTATTTTTCTCCGCAGCACTTAGTACCTTCTAACATGCTATACACATTTTCTTTTTAACATTGTTCACTGTCTGTTCCCCTCCACACCCCTCTTAAAACAAAAGCTCCATGAGAAAGGATTTTTGACTTTTTGTTAAATTGCCAGCCTAGAGTAGTACTTGGCAAATAATAAATAATAGATAAATTTTTGCTGAATGACTAAATGCTCTTATATAGATAAGCATCGTGTGCCAGAGGAGCACTAAAGGGCACTAATTCACACTGGGATCTGGCACGGAAAAGTCTTCTGGAGAAACTTACTCTTCTTCCAGGACTGGAAGCTGATGCAGTTGCTGAGCATATGAGCCAATGGTCACTTTTTAGTCCTCCTCTTAACTGACCTATCAACATCATTTGACACAGTCGTGACTGTCTTCTTGAAGTGCTGTCTTCACTTGCCTTCCGGGGTACCACATTTGCCTGGCTGTTCTCGTACTTTCCTGGCCATCCCTTCTCAGGCTCTTCAACAGCATCTCCCCCCTCTAAATGTTGGAGTGCCCAGGGTTCAGTCCTGGTCTTCTTCTCATCTTTCTACACTCATTCCTCAGGGGATCAAAACTTTACAAAATATCAGGGCTTTAAATGCCATCTGTATACTCATGACTACAAAACATATATTTCTAAATGCTATCTCTTTCCTGAACTCCAGATCTGTATATCAGGTGCCTACTGGGAGAGCCTTTTGGATGTCTAAGTATCGCAAAGTTAAATGTCCACAATAGAGCCTCTGATATTTCCCCCTTGCCATGTATTCCTGACGTCATTTAATGGCAGCTCTATTCTTTCAGTTGCTCAGGCCAAAAGCCTTGGAATTATCTTTGATTCTCCTCTTCCTCTCTGCCAATTCCACCTTCACAATTTAACCAGAACCACTTCTCACCATCCCCACTGCCAGCACCCTGGGACTACTTGGATTTTACGAGCCTCTTTGCTTCTGCTTGTTGCTCCTCTTCAGCCAATCCCCACACTGACACCACATGATCCTATTAAAACCTAAGTCAAATCACGTCTCTCTTCTGCTCAAAACCTTCCAATGGCTTCTTATATCCCCTCAGGGACCTGCAAGGCCTTTCTTAACCTGACATCATCTCCAACCACTATCCCCCTAATTACTCTTCTCCATTTAGCTGTCTTGCTGATCCTTGGCTATTCCATGTATGCTCTTTCTTCAGAGCCTTTGCACTTGATACTCTTTATCTAGAATATTTTCTTTCCCCAGATGTCTGCTTAGCTAGCTCCCTCACTTGCTTCATTCATTACTCAAAATTCATCTTTTTCAGTGAGGATTTTCTTGGCTGCCCTATCTAAAAATTTAATGCAGGTTCCTGCCCCCACTTCTCATTCCCTTTGTCTTTTTTTTCCTCCTTTTCACTTTTTGATAATGTATCTTATTTTCATATTTACCTTATTTATTGTCTTTGTCCTCCACTTCAGTATAAGATCATAACTCTCACCTTTTAAAAGATGCATCTCTCTCCTCCCATTTCCATTTCTTCAGTCACAGTTTTAAAGTCATGCTAGTAACACTCACTCGCAATGGAAATGTTTGAGCATAGCAAAGGATTTGGTCTGTTTTGTTCACCAGCACATAGCTTGCGCTTAAACTCGCTATAATGAATGGATCAAGAATTAATTAGATCCAGTAAAACTGTTTCCTTAGTAAGTGCTCTTCCAAACCCAGGAAGAGTTAAAATTTTAGAAGATGCTAAAAGGGGTCAAACTCATAGTTTGATACTTTCATGTTAAATGTAGGAATAAGTTAGTAATTATTGATAATGATTATATATAATACTGTAAATATTAAATATCTATAATTATGATAGATACTTCTAATTATAGATAATATGAGTATTTAGGGTTTAAAATTTTAGTATTCAGGAGAATCAGTCATATTAAGGAATTCGACAGATCAGGTTTATGATTCCATTTTTTTTTTTTTTTTTTTTGCAGTACGTGGGCCTCTCACTGTTGTGGCCTCTCCCGTTGCGGAGCACAGGCTCCGGACGCGCAGGCTCAGTGGCCATGGCTCACGGGCCCAGCCGCTCCGCGGCATGTGGGATCTTCCCGGACCGGGGCTCGAACCTGTGTCCCCTGCATCGGCAGGCGGACTCTCAACCACTGCGCCACTAGGGAAGCCCCCATTTTGAGTTTTATCATTGAATTCAGACTCATGATTTAAAGGTTAGAGATGTAACCATTTAAAATGTTTATAATCAGTATTAGATGCTTGAAATGAAAAGTTGTTTTATTGCATTTGTAAGTTTAATTTATTGGATTTATAAGAGATGTTTAAATTATTGGAAGCTTTGTATGTTTATTTGTCTGGTAAGGTATTTGAAGTGCTTAAAAACATCAATTATTAAAATTATCAATGCAGTTTAAGGGAATTTGAATAGGTTTGTGAGTAGGACTTATGGTTTAAGAGAAGCTGAGTTCTACAGTGAGATACCACTCACACCTACTAATATAGCTATAATAAAAAAGACAGACAATAACAAATCTTGGCAAGAATGTAGAAAAATTGAAGTTGGAACTTTCATATGTTGCTTGTAGGAATGTAAAATGGTATAGGCATTTTGTAAAACAGTCTGACAGTTCTTCATAAAGTAAGATGCAGTACACCTGAAACTAACACAATATTGCAAATCAACTATATACTTCAATAAAAAAAGGTAAAATGCAGAGTTGACATATGACTCAGCAGTTTAACTCCTATATGTGTACCCAAGAGAACTGAATACATATCCACACAAAAACTTGTACACAATGTTCATAGCAGCATTATCCATAATAGCCAAAAAGTGTAAACAATCCAAATGGCCATCACCTAAGGAGCTGATAGATATAATGTGGTATATCCATACAATGGACTATTATTTGGCAATAAATAAAGCATGAAATGCTGATGCATGCTACAATATGGATGAATATTGAACACATTATGCTAATTAAAAGAAGCCTGTTACAAAAGACCATATATAGTAGGATCCATATATATGAAATGTCCAGAATAAGAAAATCTATACAGACAGAATCTATAGAGGTTGCTTAGGGCTAGGGATTTTTAGGGGATATGGTGAGTGACTGCTAAGGGGTATGGGATTTCCTTTTGGGGTGTTGGAAATGTTCTGGAATTAGTGGTGATGATTGCACAACTCTGGCAATACACTAAAACCACTGAATTGTTTATTTTTAAAAAGTGATTTTTTAAAATGGTGTGTGAATTATATCAGTAAAAAAGAGAGGGGCTTCCCTGGTGGCGCAGTGGTTGAGAGTCCGCCTGCCGATGCAGGGGACACGGGCGGGAGGATCCCACGTGCCGCGGAGAGGCTGGGCCCGTGAGCCATGGCCGCTGAGCCTGTGCGTCCAGAGCCTGTGCTCCGCAACGGGAGAGGCCACAGCAGTGAGAGGCCCGCGTACCGCAAAAAAAAAAAAAAAAGAGAGAGAGAAGTTGAGTTCTTTAACTTCAGTTGATTGTTATGCTTAAAATTTACTAGATTTACTAGTAGAATAACAAGATTTATAAGATGAATTTGCTGTATTAAATAAAACAAGGTTTTAAATTTGCAACTTTAGTAACTTTATTATTAACTTTAAGCCCAGTCTTAAAAATGCAAAAATGTCTTAAAAATGTAAATTTGAAAGGAAGCTTGTTCTGAGTAACTCATTCATTTGAGACAGTTCTAAGGAGAGAGGTTAGGAGGAAAGAGGAAGGAGAGTATATATGAATACAAAACAGTACAACAGGCTCTAGGTTAGATGTGCTTATATTAAATATTAAAGAAAAACACAAGCTTTTAAAAAATGTCAATCAAAATGGATCTTGAGAAATACATGCTTTAAAACTCTTTCCTGGGACTTCCCTGGTGGTTCAGTGGTTAAGACCTTCCACTGCAGGAGGTGCAGATTGATCCCTGGTAGGGGAACGAAGATCCCACATGCCATGCACAGTGAAACAAAAGCTTCTGCACTTTGCTTTGGTTTTTAATTTGCCCTTTAGAGCCACACATAAATCTTTATACTATAGAACTGTTCTTCAGATATTGAATGATAGTTGTCATGTCCACAGCAGACTTTGTTTTCTCTGGGTTAAATGGCTCTTGATCCCTTTGGCCATTTTCATATGACTTGATTTCATGTCTCCTGCTCATTCTAATTGCAAATGTACTTCAAGGAATTAGAAACGAGCCACAATACTTTGTATGTGATATTATTTTTTCTTGTTTATGAATCTTATATGTCTATTAAAGTAAATTAAGAGAACACTGGCTTGTTGTATTAGGCTCTAGTTAACCACCAGATTTTGCCTCATAGTTTTGAAGTTTACCTCCTTTTGCAATTGGTATTTTGGACTTGTGTCAGGAATGTGTTCTGCTGCAAGTAACTGAAAGCCTAAAGAGAGGCTTAAATAATTAGGGGTTTATTTTTCACACACATTAAGAAGACCAGAGGTACATATTGCTGGTATATTGTTAGTTCAGTGGCCTAACACTGTCAAGCCCTATTATCATTGCCATTCTCTTGTCCTTTCTTGTGTGCTTGTCCCCCATGGCTGCAAGTCAAATATCACCTCTGATACTGAAGGCAGGATGAAGAGAAAGAAAGGTGCCAGTTGTCTCTGACCTCTTTAGAAATGCAAGTTTCCCCAGAGAAGTCCCTGTATGTTTCTACTTAAGTGTTTCCAGAAGTGTGTCATCTTGCCATTCTAAATTGCAAGGGATGTAGGGAAAGTGAGTATTTAGCTGGATACACTGATTCCCCAAGCAGAATTTGGGTTTCTCAAGAAGGAAATGGAAATAGATATCGGGTAGACAAAAAACAGTGTCTGCCACAGGTCTTCAGAGTAGGATTTGACATTTTCACTTTCAATTAATTGAATTTGGCATATCATTTGTTCCAAGCTGTTAAAATAATTTAGATACTAAGTCTGTCATCCATGATATTTGTCATACCTCATAGCTTAGTGTCATATGCAAATATCACCACTGCCATTAATATCTTTATTGGGCTTCCCTGGTGGCGCAGTGGTTGAGAGTCCGCCTGCCGATGCAGGGG
>NC_041221.1:64566311-64595607 GCF_002837175.3 Physeter macrocephalus
CTGAGCCTGCGCGTCCGGAGCCTGTGCTCCGCAACGGGAGAGGCCACAACGGTGAGAGGCCCGCGTACCGCAAAAAAAAAAAAAAAAAAAAAAAAACTTTATTAAAAATCTGGTGCTGAGGAAAACAGGGCTGAGAATGGAGCCCTCTGGCTCCTGATCTTTTGTCATAAAAATGTGTAGATAAGCTTGGCATTTACAAGGTCCTCAATAAATATGTTGAATGAATAAAAGTTGTAATGACAAATACCTAGAAATTGGTTTCGAGATTGGTTTAATTGCCAAGCTATGTTACTTCCCTGAGCAACATGGGCTGTTGGTTTATGTTGCATCACTTCATTTCTTCTTCTTCTTTTTTTAATGAAATGTTTCACAAATTTTTATGTCATCCTTGTACAGGGCCATGCTAATCTTCTCCACATTGTTCCAATTTTATTGTATGTGTTGGTGAAGCAAGCACTGAGTCACTTCATTTCTGATAGCCTCATCAAAAGCATGCTACAAATAAGTATGGATATATTTCTTCCCTGTGTCATCACCTGGTAAGGAGCAGGTGAATGTCACCCCTAAGAATACATGTGTTAATACCTGTAACTTCCCTCTACTATAATAAATCCTTTTTTTCCTTTTGCATAAATGTTGAAACATGAAGACATGTAGCAGATCTCTTGTTCATGATGTTCTATACTTTTATCTACATAAATGGTCACAAGTAGTACACTCAGGTAGGATGTAGACCACTTTTTGACTCTCCAGCCATAAAAATTTTTGAATTGCTTGTCAACATCTAAAAATTGTATTTTCCCATAAATATATGGATTTTTTCACTTCTCTTGAATAATTAGCATTTCTAGTTTCAACAGGCCCACATTCACACATGGCCTAAGTTAGCTGGAGCTGAGTAGTCATATGACATGGGCTGTTAGTGGTTCTCCTATATTTGTTTTCCTTTTTGTCAACAGTAATTGAGTTCCCACTTTTTAGCTGAGCACATGGCCACTTAAAGACCCAGCTTCCTTTTCAGTTAGGTCTGACCAGGAGTTCTGGCCAATAGGATGTTACTGAAAGTGGTGTGTGAAAGAAAGAAGTGTCCTCAAAGGGAGGATGCCGTCTTCTTTGTTTACCTTTTTCCTATTGGGTGGAATGTGAATATAATGGCTAGAACAATTTTGTTGTATCTCAAGGGGGAAGATGCTGATAGAGGATGTGAGAGCAATAAGAAAGTACCTAGTTTCCTGATGATCTCAGAATCAGCATACTGATGAGGACTGCCTTCCTGGACTTTTATCAAAAAAATGAATTTATATTTTATTAAAGCTATGTTATTTGAGTTTTCAGGCAAATCTAATCCTAATTCATAAAAGCTACTGCCTTTGAGCAGGTATACTCAGGTTTATCACAAATCCCACCACTATGTAATAACTCCCTAATATTGACCAGGAGTTGCCATCATATCACACTTTTTCTCACCATTAAAAATGGAAAAATGAAAAACTGACATAGTCATGTGTTTCAAAGGAAGTTGAAGAGCATATGTCATTGTGGAAGTAGAGACTATTCCTACATGACTTCTACTGCACACCAACTATTAATGCACACTGTATTAAATATGACTTCAGAAGCTATTATGAAACCAACCACAGTAAGAAATGTACCCAGAAAAGCAAAGACATGTTAATGACAAACTTAATGAACAACTTAATGGACTGAAAACAAGGACTGGAATTACAGCAATGATAATGGTGTAAAATTTATTAAGTAAAAAAAAATGTTCTTGGAATTAAAACCTTTTGCCAGTGATGGGTTTATGAAAAGGTTGATTGCAGCAGAAATTGTGTCCTGAATAGAAACTAACATTTGCAAATATAAGTTTAACCTCATGTAATATTTCTTACCATGCTGAAGCTGGAGTGAAGGGGTTTACAGTATGAAGCAGCATGAAAAGGTTAAATCATTTACAGTTTTTTCCCCTTCCAGCCAATGAGTGTACAGATATAAAAGATATAAATACCACCCAAGTAGCTATAGTCATTTGTGGTATCTGGAAGGCTTTAAGTGTTTGAATTGCTTTTGAACTTTGTGCCAGTAATAGGCATATCAGAACATTATTTTTGCGTGTTGAGTGAAGTGGGTAAACAGGGCCGCTGGAGGTGCTTCAGCAAGTCAGAGCTAATAGTGGACTTGTTTTTCAAAACTGAAGTCCATGCTGGCAGTTTGCACAAGTTATACAATAATATGTTTATTTCATAATTAAATAAGAATAAAATTTAATTTAGAAAAAGAGAACATAAAATGAATATAGCAATGAATACTATGAAATGAATGTGCTACCGTGGTTTGAACCACAGGAGACACGCCAATGCTTTCCTTCCTTGGTGAATTGTATGCAAAGTAGATGTGGTGTGAGAATGAAGGGATTTTTTTTTTTTTTGGATGTTTCTAAGAAATTGGTTTGTGTTATCTAAAGAGGGTGTCAGCTGAACCCATCAGTGAAGATTTATTCAAAGATTGGGACTCCGGGTGACATTCACACTCTATTTCTCTACAAGTGTGTTCGCAATCAATTACACAAACAAATCATTCCTTTTATTCATCTAATTTCTAACCAAACAGTGCCTTTGGGAAACTCACTAAGCGACAAAAATATCTGGCCTTTAATATGCAGAAGTCATTTTCCAGAAATTTAAGTGATGATTACCCCTTGTGGAGCTAAGAACTGAATTCTAAGTTATTTGATTTTGAAATTTATAAAAATAAACTTAGATCATTTTGCCTTTTCTCAGCTAATATTGATAATGTGAATAAAGAGCTAAAAAATGGAAGTTAGTATACTAAAGTGTAGTTCCAAAAACTAACCAGGAACTGAATTCTATAAATAACTCAGATATTTTAAAAATGCAAAAAAACCCAAAAAACAAAAACCTGAGTGAGGAATCTATGTTTTGGATAAACCATATCTGTGAAAAACTTACATTATTAATTTGAATAAAATTAATATTGCTCACATATGATGAAGAAAAAAGTCATATTTCTCTGGTTCAAGATAAAAAAATAATGAATTATAGAAGAAATGCATAACTAAAATATTAGTATTTGAATTTATATCAAAATTTAATCTCTAATATCATATATTTATGTTACATGGTTATAGCAAAGTGCAATAAAAATAAATGATATAATTCTCATATTTGATTCTCGTTACACCACCCCTTCACTCATTTACCGTGTTCTGCTGGCATTTGTAAACATTTGAGATTGTGAGCCCTCGTCTTGCCTTTCTTGCATTCCTCTGGATACAAAGATAATCAATGCCCTGAGCAGGTAAAATTTCCAAAAATATTTGTCATTTTTCCATAAAGGGGGTAGACAAGAAAAGAAAGCCCAGAACCTTAGAGCCAAAGGCAATGGAGAAATTCAGTGTAACCATACTACCAGGTGGAAATGGGCTAGAGTTGGAGAAGACCACGTAAAAAAAATCTGAACTCAAGGTTTCATAAAGATCCCCTAATTTTGTTTGGCTACTGAGATTCACATAGCAAGTCTCTGTTATATCAGCAGCCCTCTAAAGGATTCAGGGAGGATCTATGATAGGTGTACAGACCAATAGCAACCTTAAGAATAGGACACTTTGCCATTGGGTGAGAAGAAAGACTACAAGATTAATGCAATACCCAAGTTGTTAACTAATATTTAATAACAAAATTTCATACATAGTAAATTTTAAAAATAGCATAATCAATTAAGCATTTTATCATTTGTAAATTATGAGCAAAATTGTTGTTCTGCACTTAAGTGCTTGGTAACGGTGGTGTTCACTAATAAATTACACAAATATATGGCATCTTCTATTTACCAAGCAGTGTTCTAAGTACTGAGGATACAGCAGTAACTAGAACAGACAAAATCCCTGCCCTAATAGAATATACATTCTAGAAGGGAGAGAAGGATAAAATAAATAAGCAGACCATGTCCTGAGGAGGTAAAATTTGAGAGAATTTGACAAGACCTCAGAACCCAATAATTATGAGATTTTAAGTAACAAGAGTTCTATTAGCTGAACAATTATTATATGTAAGAACTTTATTTCATTTATCTTTACAACTCTGTAAGGTGTATTTTATTCCCTTTCCACAAATGAAACTAGCTCAGGGAGGCTAACTTGCTAAATCAAGTGGTGGTTCCATAATAATTTGGATGGGAACTTTACAAGTTTCAGTTTAGGCAAAATACATGTTAATTCCATTAAAATTTGAGTGTTTATTCAGTATAAGATAATTCATGAGCCTTTTATAAAGACACTCTACCTTTGCCTTCAGTGAACTTCAGTTAACTTTGAATATAAACCTCTACTTATTTATGTATTTCACACAGTGAATACCATTTTAAAATGCTTTCTAAATATTACAATGTGTGATTTTGGAACAGGAATGAATTTGACAATTTTCTACTCCAGTTTTCTGTCCCTTCCTTTTTTTTTTTTTTTAAACTAATGGAAAAAAAGAAAGTAAAAAAATAGGATTCAAATTTCACATGTTTACTTGGTAGTAAAACTAAGATGAAGACTCAGGTCTTCTGATTTCCAGTCTATTTATTATTTATTTCTTTATGAAACCAGTACATTTTAAAAATAAACTTACCATTCCTTAATGTTCATAGTGATCATCACTGAGTTATTTTTAATAAATTTTTCCACAGTACTTACTGAAACTCAAATTTTTTCATACATAATATATAAAAAAACATTAAAACCGTACAATAAAAATAGTTAATAGCTCAATTCTCAAAGACCTATTAGGAGTACTATTTCCTCATTTTAGCACAATATTAACAGTACATTTATATGGATGATACACAGTTTCACAGGACAGTGGATAACGCTACTATACAGCTGAAGAGAAGCTGGAGAGTGGAGTGTCAGCCACCTGGGAAGTAGCAGCTCTCCTGTTCCTGCTGGTGTTTGAACAGGAATGGGTTAGCAGGCCCTAGTTTAGTACTGTTGCTCTCTTGCTGTAATGATTAGATGAACAAAGGAGAAGTGGCTTGTGCCAATCACTCTTGTGCCACACTCAGACAATCATTTGTTGCCTTCAAGAGCTGACCACCAGTGCCTAGGAAACAAAGTCACTGGTTAGGCCCAAGGCTACAGATTCTCTGCAATAACCACTGGACAGACTGTCAAGGCATAAAAAATAAGAGGAGCTTGAGGAATTTGGTATTAAACAATGACTTGTGTTTTTAGTGATAAAATAACAAACCAAGTTAAGACTGTGACATTTATTTAGTTCCAAGCCTAGGGAGAGCAAAGACTGGGAGAGCTGTATTAACCCACTAGTACAAAGTTTATGAGTATCCTCATAAGGATAAAGAGGAGTGGTTTGTCAGGAGGATACAGGGCATTTGTAGATTCCTACACACAGAGAACTAGAGAGGTCACAACACAGTTGTTTGTCTTATTATTTCCCTTAGATTTTTTCTGTTTTTTAATTGTCCAATTTTAAAAGCAGAAAAATAAAGAACTAGATGGCAGCAAAAGAACTATGCCTCCCATATTTGAGGATGTTGCTGATATTCTAGTAAGATAGACAAGCCTGCCTTACCAGAAGTGACTTGTAATAAATTCTAGGCACCAGGGTTTAGTACAGTGATCAAGGCAGCACAGAAGGACTATACATATTTTTTGCAAAGAAAAGCCATATTCATGATTGAGCTTTGTTAGATATGTCCCCTAAATTTAATATTTTTTCCAGAGCTAAAACAGAAGAAACAACTCTATTAGATTTAAACTTCAGATGTCTAGAACCTTCATCACAATACAAAGCAAAGTGATTATTTTCCTTTCTGTAATTAGTTTTCCCTGCTATACTTTTTGAAAGGAAAGCATGCTAGGCTTTTTGCCAATTTCATTTCTGGCATGGTTTGACTGATTTTAAGTTTACTGTTCTAATGATACTCAAGAGTTTTAAAATTCAGGCTCAGTAAATAGGATCTGAATATAGAGAAAAAATTATGTTGGAAAAAAGGAAATTTATCAGTGTGTTTGTTTATAAAAATTATAACTTACAGAAATTCTTTTCTAATCTTCAGTAGTTAACCATTTTTATGGAAACAACCAAGTATTAGTATATGACAGAACAGTAATGAAGTATGAGTTAGAACTATGCAGCCATTAGGTTTAGTGACTTTTCTTTGAAAGATAATTGAGATTAGTTTGTTGAGACAAACTGGTTTTATTATTGTCTCACTGAGACTTTAAGTAACAGAGCTAAAGGTTTTTGTTTCCTAGTGTCTTATCAATAGTAGGCTCTCTATACTTTTGTGTCCTTTACTGAAGAGTCTTCATTTTGAGGTTATTTTTATCTGTTAATACAACTTTTACAGTTTAAGGGTTTGTCTTCAGAGCTTTCTTTAAAGGTTTTTATCTAGTTTAAATGGGGCTTTTTAGTATAAACTGAAGAGAAAGAATGCTTCAGTTGAAGATCTTTTCTTTTTTTCTCTATTAAGGTATTTCCTCAATTAATTATAAAGAAAAGACTTGGCAGGAAGTATAAAAAGCTTATCTATGATGCTGTTTTTGGACTTCCTGTTAAAACATAGATTTAGGGCTATGTCAATAAAACGTGTGTTTATCTTTCTATATATTTTTAAAAACTAGGCATTTCACAGGTGTACCATAAATGACTTTAAAACTGGGATCAATTTGAGGTGCAGTAAACAACTGGCATATGTGTCCTTTGATATATGGCAGGATACAAGCACTTTATATGACTAAAAGACACATACTGTTAGCCAAGTCACCATGGAAGGAAAATCTGTAAAATGTAAAAGGCAATGGAGAGAAACTGCAGGTGATTACTACCTTTGTAATAGGTTCACTGATATATACTGTCAGTAAGATTGGACAAATACCAATTGAATGAAACAATTAAAAAGAAGTTTCAAGTAGAAGCCTCTATAGATCGTTCCTATTTCTCCAAGTGTTTAAAAACAAAACAAAACAAAGGTGTAGGGTGGGCAGGAGAATAAAACAATAATTAAAGTCTCTCCTGCTGATCACACTCAGGCCTGAATTAGTGACCTCACAGGTCAAGTGCAAAATCTCGAAGTACAGAACAGAAACCACAAAACAAGTATTTACTGAGCACCTACTAAGTAGCAGGAACTGTTCTAGGATTAAAAAAAAAAAAAGGTGAGCAGGAAGGATAAGATAAGACTATGAAGGAGAGAGTAGAGTAGACTTTACATGCAATTATTAGGTCATGCAGAGAAGGAAAAAAAAAAAAAAGAGGAGAAGCAACAATTAAACAAATATTAGAAGAAAATATTCCTGAGCTGAGAGAAGGCTTGAGGCTTCAGATTGAAAGAGCTCACAAGAGGTCCAGGAAGTGAGGGGGGAGGGGTAGACTTATCAGACATCTGATAAAATTAAGGAACTCTTAGGATAAAAAGAAAAAAAAAACCAAAACCCTCAGAGTTGACAAGCTTTTAGCTATAAAGAACGAGTTCCCCACAAAGGGGAAAAAAATCAAACTGGTTTTATTATAAAATCCTAGTCTGCAATAATAGAAGCTAGAAGACAGTGGACGTAATAGTTACAGGCTAATGAAAGAAAAGGACTACAACCCAAGAATCCTACCCAGCAAAATTACCATTTCCTCTGCCAGAGGAAAAGATGATATTCAATAACTAAAGTGTATCACCCAAATACATTACCTAAGGAAGATATAGTGCAGTTCACAATCTTTACCACTGTACATGTGGCCCTAAACGGGAATGGCTGGAAGCAAATGGTGGTACATTCACAAGATGGAGTATTGTGACGTTAATAAAAAGAATGACTTAGTGTTTGTAGCTGGGATTTCTTCTAAGACATGCAGACATGGAAATGAAGGATAGTTTATACTCAAATATCCCTAGAACCAGGAAGCATGGCACACCATGCCATGAAGAGCCACACGGGGAAGGACCAGGATCATTCAGGAGGCAGAGAGGGAGAGGGTGCAGCATGGCCTAGAGTCTTTATTAACATTTTTTGTGGGAAGGAATCGGGGAGGCAGGGCAGGTACACTGAGTAAGTTTGGGATTGGATATTTTGAATAATTTCAGTAGACTGGGCTACAGGGCTGGTTCCTAGCTGCCTGGTACCTGGCTCTGGGGTGAGTTAGGGCAGGAGGAATACTGGCTCGGCGTGTGAGAATTTGATAAAGGGGATGGTTGGGGGTGTGGACTCTGGATTGGTTGTCTTGTATACTACAGGCATGCTTCCAGGGGGGTCCTCTGCTATCTCTGGGAATTAGTTCTGGAAGGGGCAGTGTCACCAGGATCGATCAAGGATCCAAATGCCACAGTATCAAGGATACAGAAAATAAGAAAATGTAGTCAATACAATTGGCCCTGTGATGCTCTGGCATCATATTAAGGAATCCTTGGGGGTGATACCAGTGGAGAATTTTAGCGAGCAGGGCATAAGTTGCACTAACACTGTAGAAAACATTTTACCAAGAGTATAAAGGAAGAACACAAGTAGAGGTGTAAGGAGTCCTTGCAGGCCAGCCTATAACTAGATTTTCTATTATATGGCATTAACCAAGAAATAGGAAATTCTTGGGGTCTCCAACAATATCTAAGTGGAGTTGGAAAGTGTGCTAAAGGTATGATATATCAAGGTAGCAGGTCCAGCAGTTGTTCTGTTGGACAGTATGAAATGATACATTAGTAAAGTGTATGTAAGATTAGTGGGATTGTGTGTAACCAAGGAGAAAGAGTGGTTGTGACGATCATGGTGGCAGGCACAAGGTGAGAGTAGGAAAACGCCTTGGGAACTAGGTGGTCCTCTCCCCAAAGTGCTGAAGGATTTGACTAATATGAGACAAATGCCTCCAGGGAAAGCAATAATCTCCATTAATTTAGAACACAGATAGCAGTAACCTCTACTAGATTTCTCTTTAGGCACAGGTGTGAGGGGTGTGCCTTTTGGCAAAGAACAAGGAGTAGGATCATGGGCTACGCAGACAGTAGCTCAGAAATGTAATGGGATCCCTAATATCGAAGGAAGAAAAGCAAAAATGTCCTGTGTCCAATTTGTGCCTTAGGAGAGGCAACCCATGTGTTGCTGGAAGCAAGGTTTTAGTGTCAGAGTGAAGTCATCTCCGATGATGAGCACTTGGACGAGGAGATGCCCTCTGGGATATGGGGCTGGGGTATCCTTTTCAAGAGGGTATCCACTCGAGGTGATGTGGGGTCTCACATTTACCATGTTTGGGTCTTCAGACTGTAAATTAATGAAAGTATACAGACCAATAGCAATAAGACCAACAGTCAACAGGAAGGTGAGCAGCTGCACTGAGAGGGTTTTTGTTTTTGGTGGAAGTTTCAGCTCAAATGGGTCTTCTATCAGGTAAACGGCTGCCTAGTATATGGACAATTTGGTTAATGCGCCCCTTGATCTGGCCTCCAGCCCTTCTGGGATGAGGGAATGATAAAACATTTATAAAGATATGGGAAGACATTATAAAAAGGGTCTCATTTACAATGAGTCTTTATATACATGGAGGCAATGCACATCCCCTTTAAATATAAGGGGGACAGAAAATTTTTAAAAGTTGGTGTGAGGTGTAAACTGGCCAAGGGGCCTTGAATTAAGAGAGATTAAGGCCTAGAGCAAGATAGAGACCCATTTAGGGGTCCATTTACCTGAGTGGAATTTGAAAAAGAGCTGTGTGAGACCATTTTGTCTCTAAATTAAACTATCTGATACCTACAAGGGATGTGAAAGTTCTATTGAATACCTTTTCCAAGAGATTAGCATTGTGTAGTTTTAGAAGAAAAATGTATATCTTAGTTATTATCAATAACGCCTGTAACTCTAAAAGTAGTATGGCGTGCAACTGGAAAGGCCTTGTATTGTGGCCTAAATATATATGGAGATGTGTGATTTTTGATTTATATTTTGGACAACTGTGAGGCAAGAGAGTCCCAGTTTTGTTAGTTTTTTTCTCCCTTAAAGGGACAATTTTAGGGCCCAACAGTTTATAATAAATGTGAAATGAGGCTACTTGTTGGCCAGGGCATCCAGCAGTTTGGTTGAGTGTGTTGTTTCTTGGGTCCCATCCTTTATTAGGGACATCCTGGCTAAGAGATGGAAAAGAGCAACATTTCATTGAGCTCCATCATGTATGATGGTTAGCAGTGCTATTTGCATAGTCTATGTACTCCTATTGTTGTTCATTCAGTTAATCGCAAGTGGATTCTGAGCAGCAAAGTGATCTGGGGGAGGGGTGACATCCTCCAGCACCATGGCATTTAACAAGGGACTGAGGACAGGGGAAGCCACCTCCTCCTGCAGGTAGAATATGCCAGAGAGCTCAGGTTCGGCTCCATCCTGTCTAAAGAGGCCTTGGTAGCTGTGCCGAGTTTCTGGTGTATTGCTTCTACGACCCAACGCTTAACAAGCAGTTGGGTATGGAAGGTCACAGGCTCAGAGTCTGTGAGGGCCTCTATTTTCCAGAGAGCTCAGCATGTATTTTATTTGTTGTTTTAATGGAGCATAGTATGAGGCTGAGAGGGCAGTTTCTTGCATCATAAGCCCTTGGACAACTTATGGCCATCCTACGTGGTCTAGAGATGGAGGTTCCTCAAAAAACTAAAAATAGTGCTGCCATATCATCCAGCAATTCCACTCCTGGGCATATACCCAGACAAAACTATAATTCGAAAAGATACATGCACCCCTATGTTCATAGCAGCCTATTTACCTAAATGTCCATCTACAGATGAATGGATAAAGAAGATGTGGGATAAATATATATATATATGTATATGTATACACACAGACACATATATATATACACACACAATTAAAAAGAATGAAATAATGCCATTTGCAGCAACATGGATGGACCTAGAGATTATCATACTAAGCAAAGTAAGTCAGAAAGAGATAGGCAAATACCATATGATATCACTCATATGTGGAATCTAAAATACAACACAAATGAACATATCTACAAAACAGAAACAGACTCACAGACATAGAGAACAGACTTGTGGTTGCCCAGGGGGAGGGGGGGTGGGGGAGGGACGTATTGGGAATTTGGGATTAGCAGATGCAAACTATTATATATAGGATGGATAAAATATAGGTCCTACTGTATAGCACAGGGAACTATATTCAATATACTGTGATAAACCACAATGAAAAAGAATATATATATGTATAACTGAGTCACTTTGCTGTACAGCAGAAATTAACACAACATTGTAAATCAATTATACTTCAATAAAATTTTAAAAAAATAACATTGGATATTATGGGGGCCCCAATGGATGGGACCACATAATTAACGTTGTAGTAATCCATCAAAGGTGCCATTTTAATCTTATTGCTATATAAATTCTTTAGTATATTCATTTAGTATATAAATTTTGGATTTTCAATTGGATCAAATTATAAAACTTTGCTTTAATATTATATTTATGTATATATTATTCATTTACCTTTTATTTTCTGTTTTTGCTTTTAAATCATTAAGTAATCTACAATTAGCATTATGTTTGCTAGACTGGTGTTTGCTTAGTACCTAAGATTTAAAGTTCCTGTTTTTTCTCCCCTTGAGCTTGTATCCACCTAAAGTGGCAGTCAGTTTTTCTGTTCTCTTCCTGTTTCAGGCTTTTGCACCCTGAAGGTGCAGTCTTTACTTTCTTTTTCTGGCTGTTAAGAGGAAAAAAGGGAGGCTGAAGGGTCCAGGTGCTTCTGGGCAACTTACCCCTGGGATTGCCCCGTCCATGGAATCACCAGTCCCTTCCTCACACTGCCACCTTTTTTTTTAAACTTACAGAATGGCCTGTACCTCTAGATGACTAAAACTTTTCCTTTTTTTTTTCTGTTGGGTTTTTACCTGATAAGCTCCTATTGGTCGCTAGTGGCCTCTCTGTAAGCAGCACCCCCCTTCTCTAGGGTGTCCTAATCAACCTTAGAGGGGCTAGGGTCTACATCTAGGAAAGCAACAGTGGCATCAACTTCATCTTTTACATTTTTTGTTTTGAGCATGAGACTCTTTGCATGTTGATAAGCAGCAGCTCTTATGAGGGCCCATATGCATGGACCAGGGCTTTGTATGTTTAAAATTAATTGGATCAACTCTTCAGGTCTTGGCGGGGGGCATGCTGGAACCATGTGCTCCTTTCCCCTCCTCTCCTTCTTCACTAAACACTGAGCCACGGTCTCCAGGGATGGGACTTCTTATACCCTACTAGGGTGGGGAATGGATTGCTTGCGACAGCAGGAAGCAGACATAGCAGAGAAGCTTGTGACCTGAACAATGCTTGTGGGGAGCCATGATCTCCTGAGAAGGCCCTCACACCAAACCCACAAATGGCCCACAGCACATAGGTGAGTGCTCAGGTGGAGCCATCTCCAATTACTTTGAGGAACAGGCTGAGATTTGACTCAGAAAAGCTCAGAGGGGAAAAGGAAAATGGTTTATGGATGCCTACAGGAACACGTAATGTTGCAGACACCAGGTACTGATAAGGCCTCACTGGTTGTCGGCGCTGCCCGGTCAGTGGATTAGACTCATCCCATTGCACTAGGAGGGTAGTCATTCCACATCCCCAGCAGATGGACCTTTTCGAAATGTACCAGTTACCTATATGTATTTGCAGTTTGGAGAAAGACTCCTTTTTTCTTAAAATTAAAAAAAAATTCCAATTTCAATGGCATTCTCAAAGATTGTAAGAATCCTCACCAAGTGAGAAAAAGTGAGAGTAAAATGGTCAGGGCTTAAGAGGATCAACTATAAAGTAAACGTATGGAAAACGTTTGGCCAGAAAGGTCTGATATGAGGCCTAACACACACTTAAAAACTCAACAACTGTATACTTGGTATTCAAGCTCACAAAAACCTCTTTAACTAGTCTCCTATTGATAGAATCAGAAAGAAAGGGAATATAAGATTAGGTCCATGATAATCACTTGTGGGTTATGACATAAGAAGAGTAGAAAATAAAATAGAAATTTTATGACATTTCATGTTTAAGCCAGATTCCCTGCCAGGATATTTTCTGCTTTGATGAATGATGTAGGACTTGGTCACATCTTAAACAGATTCATAGATGAGTAGTTCAAGCTGCCATCTGATGCATTAAAATAAAGGAAACATGGTATTTTCCCTAAGTTAAATACCTCCTGTGATGCACTTTTTAGATTGTGGAAGGCAATGAGTTCAAGAAAATTTAACATAAAGCTAGACAACTGTTAAGTAAATGAAATCATTGCAAAAACGGAATACATAAATAATAATAAACAGATTTTGATGCTAACTTTTCAACTATACTTTTTGATGTAATCCTCAGTAAAATCATTCTTGAAGGTGAAAATGAGCAAGGTGATGGTACAACCAGCAGGAGAAAGTCAGTGCTGATAGCCTCTACGTGCTCATCCTCTAAGACTGCATCTTACTGTTCACACAATCTGCTCAAGTTCCCACAAAAGGGTTACCATGACCTGTCTCCTTCTACTATAGCTATACGGGCTGCAGCAGACAGCAGCCACTGGGATCAAGGAGACATGTTCTGATTAAATAAACTCTATGGAACTCTGTTGCAGGATTTCATGCAACTATTAACTTCATTTTAAAACAAAAGAAAAAAAACACCCCAATCCAGGGCTAATTTAGCTGTCACTGGACAATTAAAAAAATAAAACAATCCTGTTTTAAAAGTTTAATCAATAGAGACAAAAAGGTACTAAGAATGATAGTCATCCTTCCTCATCACTGCTGCTCCAGGCATCTTCAAATGCTGGATTTAACTGTGATCTGGTTGACGTCTAAAAAAAGGGGCAAAAAAGAAAGACTCAATTATTCTACCTCATAATTTTAGGCTCACAATATAGTTATGAAATATATCAGATAAAAAGCAACTAGATTATGTCTGAAGAAACTATATAATTGTTAATTTCAAACCAAAAGTTAACAAAAGAAACACCCCACATACAATATCAAATAATGTAACTTCATTTTAAATAGACATATCAGACTTTATCTAAATTATGTTTCCTTCAAAGTAGTTACCTCGTACACACACACAGACACGCACAGACACACAGACACAGAGACACACACACGATGCTGCTGCTATTACTTAAGGCATTTTTACACCTCTTTGGAGTTACCTGGAGAAGAGGGCACATTAATATCCATGTGGCCAAGGCTGGACTCAGGTCTATAGTCTGACTTGAGAGCCCAAAATATTAATGTGAGCAACTTTTTACTGCTTGGATGGACCTGATTTTTATAAATAAGCAAATATCCACATGTGGGGAATAAGGTGTTCATCAAATGGAGTAATATCATTTTTGGTATTAAGTGGCAAGGTTTATGTATGTATGTATGTATGTATGTATGTAGCTAGGGAAGCAGTTGAAAAAGACAGGCAAAATGTATTGGAAATGGTAACATTTTGTCATTAGCACATAGGTTTCCCTGGGAGATTTCTGTGAAAGAGAACATGCATTAGACGGTATTTATCTAAAATAACAAAACATCACAGTACTCTTACAACTTTAAAGCTGTACCTAATAAACGTAATCAGCAACAGAGGAATTTTAATTACCTGTGGTATTTCAAATCAATTCACTTGTTTGGGGAAATTTTTTGAATGGCTAACCTTCTTATTCTTTGGCAAATGATTAAAGGACTTTAAAATGAACTCTTTTTTTTGAGTATCTGGGCATTATAAGCCACGTGTGCTTCCTACTCTGCAACTTTTATGTTTGCTGCCAGTTTGTTCAGACTCCAAATCCAATAATGTATTAGTTCTTAGATTATTCTTAAATTATCTTAGATATATTACCTTTTACAACATATATCAATATTTTATGTTAAGGGTAGCCCCTACTGTATGTCTGAGAATGTTCATTTCCTTTTGATGAACATGATGATTTAGACTCTTAAAATTCAAACAATGATAACAGTAGAAAAAGTGGGTGTTTGCAGTAAATTCCCCAAGTATCAGCCAGGACAGTCAGAAAACAATATGTTAATTTAGGTATTCTTTATAGTTGCTAAAGCTTAGATCTGAGTCCATTACTTAATCTAATGTTGGTACTGTCACCATTACTAAACCTAATATTGGCTATTGTCACTTAGTTGCACAAACAAAATTCCATTATACCTGGTGTCCAGATCCAAAACTATTACCAAACCTCAGCAAACTATTCACTTATTTCTAGTTGCAGTCCACTGATTTGCAAGAGTAGCATACTGAAGACTGTTCATTTATTCTTTCATCCAAGTGTTTGCTGAATTTCCTACCTTTCTGGGTTTACAATTTAACTACCAAGTTAGGTTATTTAGTGACAGTATATTTAAAGTCCTTAGGGGTTAGGTGATTATTCTTCCCTACTCTAGCTCTAAAAGCCTTTAACTCTGCCTTAGATATCTACCAAAATGTCCCTGGGTAGATGAACCACACAAAGGCCATGCCTTCTAATTTCACTATGGAAGCCCAATATGTAACCTATTAAACATTTAAATTTCATTTGAAGAATAAACAGAGAAGCAAAAGTATATTTTAATGTAAATTATTGTTGCTATGGTAAGCAAACAAAAATAAGTGAAAATTGGAAAGGCAGTTGCATATAAATTTTACTGTTTATAGCAGTAAAGGGTAACAATATGAATATATTACAGTATTATTAGAAGTATATTTTATTGTTAAAAAACACAAATAAAACATCTTACTTGTAACTGAAAGCTGCAGTAAAAATATTATATATGATGTGGTACACATACAGTGTTTCAGACCTACTGATCAAGTTAACTACCATCTATGACTTCAGTTTTCTCTACAACATCTCCTCCTAGTGGACATTCTTTCTATGCTTGAACATATCCATCCAGCCTGCCTGTTCTACTGACAGATAGTTGTGAATGTTATGGAGACAGGGAAGCGTGAGTTTAAAGGGGATCTAGTTCAGGTCCATATAACGGGAAGGAAGAACAAAACCAAACTGGACCATCTTCCACACATCTTGATAAATTCTAAATTTCTTACTGGTAATTAGCGGAAAATCTTTAGAGGTAGAATATAGGGTTGTCTCAATATAGCAAGTGATTCTACATCTACACAAGTGGTAAATAAAACAGCTACATATTGTGTAACTGTCAAAATAAAGTAAGATTCTTGATGAGAGGTCAGATTTAAACTGTAATATAGTCACCCTAGAGATCTCAGACAGGAAAAAGTAAGTAGGAGTTATATAGGCTTGCTTTGATTGTGACTAAATGTTAGGAAGAGGGGGCAAAAGGAAGGCAGATTTCTCAGAATATAACAAAACAGCCTGCCAATTAAATAATAGGATTTATGCTTAAAGACCATAAAACCTGTCCCTATTGCCCAATGCCCTTCAATTTCTTATGGTAGAACTAAATTCCTCCTCTATCTTGGATATCAGAAGAAACACCCCTAAGGGATTGTATCTTGGTTGATGGAGAAGTAAATCTCATATCAAGGGTGGATTTGAAAGGAAACCTAAGAACAATTTTGCTTTGATGATTCTGATGTTTGAAGATATCATAAACTTGTCTCAGATCACTAACGAATGGCAGAACTGGGATTTGAACCCAGTTACCAGTATTACTATTATTTAGTTTACCTGAAACTACAGACAAAGTGAGTGTGTGAGTATGTGCATGTGTATGTTTTGTTTTGTGTTAAGTTGCCTCTGTGGGGAACTGCAGCAGTCATTCATTTGATAGGTGAGATGAAAATACTTTTAAATATGAGTTAAACAGTAAATTTACATGTAAGGAACAGGGTCTAGTGTAGACAGACTTCTCTATTGGGATCTGCATCGCGATCATATTCATGTTCTACCTACATTCACAGAAATCTTTCAAACTAAAATTTTGTGGAAATAATCTTAGCACTTACCATTTTATATTAATTTGAGCATGGTACCTATCTTAAAGCATATATACAGTGCATTTTAAAAGGTAAGGTTCCATAGCTCTAAACCTTAACTATAAAGCTAACTTATTTTTTGTGCACCTCTGTTTGATTTCTACTTGTTCAGCTTAACTTTCCATATACAAAAATTCTTCTGGATGGGGAGTTCAAACTATCACTGTAACTATATAATGAGGAAATAAACCAGAGTCACATACTCTCTTTATAAAATAAGCAATTTAGTTTTCTTCTAAATAATATCCTTTTTTCATACATAAGTCAAAGATGATTTATTTCTAGTTTTTTTTTTACAGTTTTCATTTGGTGAATGATTGTTAAACTTTCTAACATGGCCTATAGTATTATGAGTTGGATTTAATGTATATAGTAATTCCCAAACAGCAGGACACAGTAATTAAATAATAATGCAAAATCAATGGCTGAACAAAATTATCTGAACATATTAAGCTTTGTACAAAAAAAATTCAGTATTTAAAGCAGGTGTACACTAAAACTAATCAAAGCCATAATAAATCAAATTAGACACATGATGAAATCTGGAAGATTTCACCTTTAGATAGCTTGACAAAAAAGTAACAAAATTCAGAGGCTACTACCTAAGACCAGAAATCATGTCTTATTTATCTTTGTTTTCCCACCACATTTTTCAGGTTCTTTATTCACACTGTCATATTTGTACCAGTTTATGCTCTGAGATAGGCACTAACAGACTACTGGTAGAAGTGTAAACTGATAAAATTTGATAGTGTGAATAAAGAACCTTAAACATGTCATACATGATAACTCAAGAGGTAACACTACTTCTAGGAATCTAACCAAAGAAGTAATCAGAAATGTAAATAATTTTTGAAGAGATACTTACCTTGATGTGTTTATAATGATCAAAAGAAATGTCTTCCAATAGGAAGATATTTGAGTAAATTATGGTAAATAAATGACAAAATGCTATATTATTAAAAACATTTGCAAATACTTATTAATGACATGGAAAAAGTCTTAAGCAGGATGCTAAGCTGTATGTTCAAGCATGCTAAAAAGTATGCACAGGAAAAAACAAGAATGAAGTAAATCAAAATGTTAATAGTAATTAATAAACTTCAGAAATTTATGTTCTTCTCTTAATATTTTTTTGAATTTTCCAAATATAGAGGTAAATTATTTTTACAATCACAAAATAGCAAGAAATGCTTTAAAAGTTTCTCCCATATAAATTAATAAAAACTTTTTTATGATTTAAAAGTCACTGTTCAATTTGTATAAATAATATTTACCTCCTCATCATCAGGAACTGATTCATATAAGGATGGTATCCAAGCAAGAATATTGCAGTCTCTGCTACCGCTATAAAGTTCCTATAACACAAAGCAAAGATGTAATTGTAGGTCACTTTAAAGCTGGTGCCAATCTGAAATAAATGACATTAATTTTTAAATGATTAATTCTTAGGTTAGATTAATTAAGATTAATTCTATTTCTACTCCCCAAAGAAACTGGGCTGATGTTTCTTTCTGTTTGTTTAAGATGTAGTAAAGCCTTGTTTTGTATTTAAAAATAGTATTAGGATATGTTAACATGTTGCTAACATGTTAAAATTCACAAAAACAATCATTGTAATTTTGTTGTTGTTTGCGGTACGCAGGTCTCTCACTGTTGTGGCCTCTAGCGTTGCAGAGCACAGGCTCCGGACGCACAGGCTCAGAGGCCACGGCTCACGGGCCCAGCTGCTCTGCGGCATGTGGGATCCTCCTGGACCGGGGCACGAACCCGTGGTCCCCTGCATCGGCAGGCGGACTCTCAACCACTGCGCCACCAGGGAAGCCCAATCATTGTAATTTTTAATCAATCATAGTATCCATTTATTTCAAGTGTCAGACAAGAAAAAAATGGAAGAAATAAATTTCGTCCTTTTCTGTCAATAACTGAGCTCTAATAAAGACTTCAATGAAGAAACCATATGAGTTTCTAGCTAAAATAGGCCAAAAGTTCAAAAAAAGAACTCAACTAAAGAGCATTAAGACATATATGCCATGCTTGCTGAGAAGCTTATTTTATAAGAAGCTTGGGCTGATGCACAATGTCAATGTCTTTACGGATATGCTGTCTGCACATGCTGAACAATGTTCATTCGCCTCCCCACAAAACTTCAGAAATATGTTATATTGGCTAGTACTGAAAATATTCCTATGGGGCAGTGAAATAGATACGCTCCCATACAGAGGGTATAAATTGCTATAATCTTTTCAGAGAATGAAATCTCAACATGTGTCAGAAGTTTCTGTATGCATTCCTAAGAAGTCATGCCAAAGACACACATGAAATTCAAGGATATTATCATCAATATTTATAATAACAAAAATAACAATAATGTTCCAAAAATTATTGCCTAGGGTAATGATTTATAAATTTATGCTGCATTAATATGATGTGATATTACATAATCACTAAATATATTTTTGAAGAATATTTAATGACAGTGGAAAATATTCATATTGTCAAGAGAAAGGAGCAGGATGTAAACCAAATAGTCATAGTGTGAAAAGAAAAAAAAAGGATGTAAAATACTAGGTCAATTTTTTAAAAAGCTACTAAGCAAAGAGGAAGGGCTAAAAAGAAAAAGCAGCAAAATGTTAAGTGATTATAAACCTCTGACTGACTAAATGTTTATTTTTCTCACAAATATATTTCTACACAAATATTTCTAACACTTTAACTTTTTTTTCCTGTTCTGGTATGAAATTATTTAGTTTTACTGTTACTTATCTCAAAAGCTATTTGAGGTATGGTACAATTAGTATTTTTCTAAAAAAAATATGTAAAAGGTTCTGGGTAAAGGGAAAATAAGATTACGAAGTGATTTATAGGAAATATAGATGTAAAGAGAATTAAGTAAATTACATTTAGTTACACATTATCAGATTTCCTAAATGGAACAAAATTCTACAGACTGCATTGTTAAATCTAGAATGTATGGTTACACTAACCATGGATGATGCAAAGATATTTTCATATGCTCAGTGCCCTAGAGCAATTTAGTTTCATGAGAAGATATACACCCAAGATACACTAAGGTCAGATAACCTTGTCTTATGTTTCCTCATGATTAAATTCAGGTGATATATCTTTGCCAGGAATATCACACACTTTGATAATTTGATTAAGCTGATGTATGCCAGTCATCGTCAAGGTAAAATTACTCATTTAACCTTTGTAATTAATATTTTGTAGGGTGCTACCTTGAGGTTATGTAAATATCCCATTCCTCATCAGACTTTCAGTTTATTACTTACTAATAGCAGAATGGACTCATGGATCCCTATTTTAGTCAAAGGGAAATAATCAATTATTATCATTATTTATTTTGATGTTGGATATATTTTTTCAAATTTTTACATTTATGATAGAATTACTATAAAAATCAATTTTATTTTCAGATAGTGGGTTGCAACATGTAATTGATTAAAAGGGTTCTGATGCTGAACGGATGCAAAAATACTACTCTCCTTTACTTTTATAATTTAGATTTATAATTATTTTCCTTTTCAGAAATCATAATAGATGGAATGGGATAAGAGTTGGAAGCTTTCTGATGTAATGCAGTGATTAAAATCTTTCTTAGTGCACAGCACATATAGAAATGGTATTTGTTGGACTTCCCTGGTGGTGTAGTGGTTAAGAATCTGCTTGCCAATGCAGGGGACACAGGTTTGAGCCCTGGTCTGGGAAGATCCCACATGCTGCGGAGCAACTAAGCCCGGGCACCACAACTACTAAAGCCCGTGCGCCTAGAGCCCGTGCTTTGCAACAAGACAAGCCAGCGCAATGAGAAACCTGTGCACCGTAACAAAGAGCAGCCCCTGCTCGCCACAACTAGAGAAAGTCTGTGCACAGCAATGAAGACCCAATGCAGCTAAATAAATAAATAAATAAATAAATAAATAAATAAATAAATAAATAAAAGAAATGGTATTTGTCAGGAGGCAACTGGCCCCAGCTCTCTGGCTATCCTAGGCTTGTCCCAGCTATTCCAGGGACTGAAGGGAATCAATTATTTCGACATACTTTCAATACATTCTAGGAAGCTCTGATTTGGTGGAAAGCAACAACTGGTAGTCAGAATACCTGTGTTAAAATCTTGGCTGTGTCTCTAAGTGACTCTGGATAAGAAAAGAGGTACTGTATTCTAAGAATTTCTTTGAATGGATAATCATGCTCTGTCAATCTACTTGCAGATTTGAGGCAAGTCACACCACCCCTCTGGTTGCCTTAGTAGCCTTTTTCCAGAAGTAACACTAAAAATATTTAATAACTGGTACATCAGGACACTGGCCAATCAGAAGAGATACTGGACATAGAGAGGGAGCAGGGTCTGAAGGTCCCTCTTAGTTACTGGGTCTAGGAGGCCCCAGGGAAGGGGGTGAAGCTGGAGGTCACTTAGGGGGCTTAGGACAATAGCTATGTAACAAACAGCAGGATATGAATTTGAGTATTTTAATAATGGATACTGCCATGCTGATGTGTGCTGGCTGAAAAACCAGCCCTGTATATCTTACTTCACGGTGTCAGACACAAATTAAGTAATGAGTATTAATGAATGAATGAATAAGGTGATAAAGTCCTTCCTAGCTCTAATAAGCCACAATATTAATTCTTTCAGTATTTAATTTTCACGAGCCTCATTTTCGTTATCTATGATGCAGGGAAAATACCAACAATCTTGCTACATTAGAGACTCATTTAAAGGAGCATATGAGGTAATCTATGCAAATGTTCCATGGAAAAAACAATCTGCTCCATTGGTGAAATGAAAGAGAAAGGTTAGGATGTTAAACAAACAAAAACCATAGGTATTTAAGAAATTATGTAAGTTGCATCAACACTAAAGTAAACTTATTAGCCATTGGCAGAAAATAAGAAAAAAATAAACAAAATTTCAGACATATTCACACATATGTAAATCAAGATACACAAACTATATTTTGAGATGAGACATATATGTTCCATTTTTTTCCCAAAAGCTCGTTTGCAAGAAATTATTTTAATTTGCCAGAGATTTTCAACTGCCAAATAAATGGAGCCATATACAAAAGAAAGAATTTATCCCAGTCAAGTTGCACAGTATTATACTGATTCACAGAGACATTCTATGCCACCTAAAAAATAAATCTACCCTCTATTTAACAAACTCTAGCTCAGATGTGGATAGAAACTATAATTCCTTAGAATGAAATTGCAATTTACTCTTTTATATTCAACTACTCTGGCAAGCTAGCTACCCGAACATTCTAAATTCCCCTAAATATCATTCTTACCTGGAAATTAGACTGAAATACACAGCAGTCAACACTTTTATAATGTCCCTTAAGCATAGTTATCTGTTCTCCTGAGTAAACTGTATAAATAGCAATGGTGCTACCATATGGTACAAAAACAAATTCTGAACTGCAGCCACAGGAGACAGTGAATTTCAATCCTTTTCTACTGTCATTATATACTTTTCCATAGTTCACCTGTAGGATGTAAAAGCATAAAGTTACTCACTTAAATCTGAATTAAAAAGACAACAAAGATAGGAAAAAATATTTACTTAAAATATTCTACTATAGAAACGACTCTAGTAAGACTAAAAAAAATGATCACTGTCCTAATAGGAATAAGGGCCAATGACATAAATGTACATTTCATATACGAGGGAAATACAAATAGTAAAAGACCCACAAAAACAAATGTTCACATTTCAACTGTGATAGAAATAAAAATGCAAATTAAGGCAACCTTGAAGAATCATTTTAGACCATTTAGCAAAAATTTTAATAAACCATTGAGACATTCAATACTAGTATAAGTGAGGTAAACGTGTAGGTGGCATCACAATTTGGTCACTTTCTAAAAGACCAAATGGTTTATTATGCAACAAAATATAAAGTATACTTTATATATATACATATATATATACACACACGTATATGTATATATATTCTCCCTCCAAAAAAAAATTATATATATACACACATACATATATAATATATATATATTTCTGGAGGGAGGATAACTTTTTTATTTATAACATTTTAAATTATGATAAAATACACTTAACATAAAATTTGCCATCTTAACCACAATTGAAGTGTACAGTTCAGTGACATTGAGTATATTCACATTGTTGTGCAACCGTCACCACTATCCATTTTCCATCTTGCAAAACTGAAACTCTGTACCTTTTAAACAACAAAGATATTCTCATTCCTTGACCTAGTAACTACTACTGGGAATTTATCTTAGGGAAATAATTAAACAGCAAAAAGGTACATGCCTAGAAGAATTCAATTCCACGCTATCTAGAATGGCAAAGTAACTGAGAATAGATGTAAATTCCTAATAGTGTTATATTAACTCTACAGTTTATACAGAAATTAAAAAATCGTAAGTATGAAAATTATGCAGAAAATAGGGATAAAAGCTAAATATAAAAAAGCAAAGAATACAAATACTGTGTATACTACAATTGCAGCTTTTTATAAATAAATATATATTTGGGACAAAAACAAAAATTCTACACCTGTAAGTCAAAGATGCAAGACCAACAACATCAGCATCACCTGAGCAGTTAGAAACAAATTCTAGGCCCCATCCCAATCTACTGAACTAGAATCTTCATTTTAACAAGATCCCTAGATGTTCTGTAGGTCCATCAAAGTCTGAGAAGCTTGGGGATAAAGGTTTACTTCCTGGTGATAATTTAGATAAAAAGCTTAGGTAAGTGTAAAACCAGTATCTAATCCTTTAGGAATTATGAGCAAGCAGATCACCAATATCTCCCTTCACTTTGGCTAATACTGGAGTTTAAACAGACAGTGAGTGATTTGCCTTTTTCTCTTTTTCTAAAGGGTGTGTGTGTGTGTGTGTGTGTGTGTGTGTGTGTGTGTGTGTGTGTGTGTGTGTGTATGTTTCTGTGTATAAACAAACACTGAGGCTCAAATGGATATATGCTGATAATTGTGGATACTATATTCGGCTTACCCACCCTTGAGGTTAACATGTGACAGAAATGAGCACATGTGTTCAACTATCTCAATGCAGCGGCGGTACAGTGAAATGTTAAAACATTAAACTTATAATCAGTAGACTTGGGTTTTTGAAACCCACTCTACCCCTCCTTTTTTTTTTTTTTTGCCTCTTATGAGTAATGAATGATTTAATCTCTGAGTTTCATTCTTCTAATCTGTTAAAAGGAAATAACATCATTTACCAGAGTTATTGTGAAAAATAAAATGAAATAATGCAGGGACTTGCCTAGTGGCGCAGTGGTTAAGACTCCATGCTCTCAATGCAGGGGGCCGGGGTTCAATCCCTAGTCAGGGAACTAGATCCCACAGGCATGCCGCAACTAAGAGTTTGCATGCCAAAACTAAGGAGCCTGAGAGCCACAACTAAGGAGTCCGCCTGCCGCAACTAAGACCCAGTGCAACCAAATAAATAAATATTTTTTTAAATGAAATAATGCATAAGAAAACACTTAGGATACAGAAATATTCAGTGAGTCCCTAGATTTATTAATTCCTATATATTTAAAAGAATAACATTCCCTCATTTGTATCTTTTGATCCTCCATGCACAACAATTTGCAGAATAACACTGTGGGGTGGGGAGGTGGGGTGGAGAAAAAACACAAATCTCAACTAGCAATTCTCTGTTCCTCCTGGAAAAATTATGAACTGCTACAATGTGATGGTCTTATTCACACGTCAGAACACCTACCTATAAAACCTATTTTCTTTCCACTATACCACATTCCTTCCCAAATGTGAACTGGAAAGTGTTCAGTGAGGTATAAATACTGAACCAGCTAATTAACTTGTCTTTGTCCTTAGGCGTTCCCCCTGCAATCCATCTTGCAACTTACTGTCCTATTAATCTTGGTAAATCACTGCTGTGATCAAATCACCTGTGGGCTCAAAACTATCAGTATCTTTTCAATGCCTATGGAATGAAGTTCTAGTAACAGATGAAGGAAAGGAGAGATCTACCAATTACTAAGTGCTTAGTGTCACACACTGTGCTAGGTGATTATCTAAGTTCCCCGTTTTATGACTATAAACACTTACCATAAAAAGCAGTATGTGACAAATATCATGCTATGTATTATGAAAGTACTGAAGAAGAACAGGCTACTTTTGGTTATGATGTCTTAAAGGTGGTATGTACAGTCTTTGAAAAGATTCTGATAGGGGAGGAAAATTTCATAGATATGGGATACGATGATGGCAAACACAGTTCCCTATCTTATGAATCCCTTTTATTGTCCCAGATATATACATCTAGTCACTGAATAAATACCTACAGTGATGCCGAGATTCCGTCATAAGGCAGCCCATTTCACTGTCAAACAACTATCAGCATAATTAATAATAATGACAGGTAATGTTTACTAAGTGTTAACATTTGCTGTAAGTATCAATGTGTTAAATATTTTACATGCATTATTTCATATAATATGCAAAATAATACTATGAGATAGGTAGCATTATTAAACAAAAAGAAAACACTTAGAAAGGTTAAGTATTTCGATCAAGGTCTCTTGGCTAGTAAGTGACAGAATCAGAAACTGAAATCTAGACTATACTAATCAAAAAGCACCGTGCCACACTGTGGTAAATTATTTTTCTTTAATTCCACTAAGTGATGATCACAGTCTACTGTAATACAAGTGAGCACTGGGTACTCTGGAAGCAGGTAAGCTAGACTAGAGGAGTTAAAAAGAGAATGTGCCTGAAATGAATCTTGAAAGCCTGAGAAGCAGCTAGGACAGGAAGGAGAAGACGGTATTCTAAAGCAAAGGCAGCAGTCGACGCAAAGAATGGAAGGGTGAGAGAGCGTATATTTAAAGACCTTTAAGTAGCTCAGTATGGCTAAGGACAGGGAAAAAAATGGGGAAGTGGCAAGATATAAAGCTAGTGAGTTAGAAGGGACAGCTTATGAAGGCCTTGTGCACAACAGGCAAAAATATTCAGTTTTCATAACCTGAAAGTTTACTGAGGAAACACTTTCACTGGGAGATGAGTTTGGGAAAAGTTAGATGGACGTTAGAGTAATTAAAGAGAGAGACCATGAGGGCCCAAAGTGAGGCTGGAAGGGAAGAGAGCTAAGAAATAAATTATGAAGAAACAATTAAGAGAACTTGTAAATGATTTAATAGCTGGGATAAGGGAAGGGAAGAATAAAGGATAGACTCCCACTTTCTAGCCATTGGTGACTGGGTGAATGATAACACCAATAACTAAAACAGTAAACATCAGAATAGCTATTTTAAAATTTTGTTGCTGTGCCAAAAGCTGTCTCTCTGTGAATTTTCCCTGTAGGTATCTAAGGGAATGGTTTCCAGAGTGCAGTTGGCACCTCAAAGAGTCTGTAAGATGATCCATTAAGGTATGAGGGGAAAATATGAGAATTTCTATTTCATTTTTAACTAAAAAATAAGAAATTAAGCTTTAATAAAATATATAGACTCACAACAGTATAATTTATAAATAATTATACATATATTGGAAGCATGTACTTATACATTTTTCTTAAATTATAAGGGTACTACCAATAAGGCAACACCATACAATAAAAATAGTTATCATTTATGATATGCCTATAATTTAGCAGGTACAGTACTACTCTTTACATACTTCCATTTTGCCCTTACAATTACTGTTTAGGTACCTAATAATCCTGATTTACAAGATGGAGACACAGAAACTCTGACCATAGTCCTTCATGATCTCATCTTAAATAAATTGCCTAATATCCCCAAATTACTAAACGGCAGGACTGAAATTTTCTTACTATTCTGTCTGACAGCACTTTAAGTGTTTGAATACAGTGTGCTTCCCCTGAGAGTTACTTTTTCTGGGATCGATGTCCCAATTCCTTTAAGTGTTCTTTGTAGGTGAGTTTCTGGGCCACTCTAGTATTTTTGCATGAAAGACTTTTCCTTTGATCAAGTCCTTTTTAAAATGTATTATCCATTCTAAACACACTATTCAAAATATGGGCTTACTAACAAAAATCCAGAGTATCACCACCTTCAAGATGGAGAGAAAAATGGAATAAAATCACATTAACAATTTATGTATGTACTCAATACCATTTATTTCTATCACATTCACCTTTGATGCACATGTCAACCTACTTTTCCAAAATGACCCTGTCACTTCTCCACTCAAAAGCCTTGAGTGGCTTTCTATCTCACGCATAGAAAAAGCTGAAGCCCTTACCAAGGGCTACAAGCCTGTAAGCTCTGGTATCCTGTGCCTTCTGTTGCCTATCTCCTATTACTCTCCCCTTTGCTTACTCTAGTCTAACGCAAGAGCCACATACATGCTCCTTGGGTATCCCAAGCATGCTCCTGCCTCAGGGTCTTTGTACTTTCTTCCTTCTTCTTCCTGGAATGCTCTCCCTCCCAGATGTTGGATGGCTCACTCCTTCATTTCCTTAAGGCCAAATGTCATCTTCTGAGTCAGAACTAGCCTGACTGCCCTATGTAAAACATCAGCTCCAGCTTCGTATTTTCAATGCTCCCTTCCTTGCTTTGCTTTTCTTTATAGTACTTACTGCACCGAATATATATTTTACCCATTCATCCATTCATCCATTCATTGATTGATGGATGTCTTTCTTTCTCTCCCTGGAATGTAAGCTCCACAAGGATAGAACTTTTCTCTGTTTTGTCTATTGCTATATAATACTGCCTGGAAAATAGGAAGTGCTCAATAAATACTTATTAAACAAATGAATAAAATGAGAAAAAGGAAGGTGTGACCTGATTAGGAACATAGTACAACATAATGAGTGGGAGGTTCTAAATTAAAATTTGCAATGCCTTAGTTTTTAGCCTGAGACACGATGGAGAAGCATTTCATAAAGAATAAGAGGGATTAGCAAACCCTAAAGTAATCTGGCACAAACAATTCTGACTTTAAAGTTAGTTTTTAATAATAAAAGTGATACCTAGAATATCTAAGAGAGAATTAGCTAGAAAGGATGATTAAAGAAAGGAATATGATAAATATTAATATGAACCTTAAGGTAGTTAATAAATGCTTTAAGGGGTCTGGGTATAATCAGCATTATGGTAAGAGTAGAATCTAGAGTCAAACTCTGTTGCTTTCTAGCTATGTAAACTCAGGCAAGTTACCTAATTTTATGTCTTATTTTCCTCATGTGTAAAATGGGTGTTATAAGAGTAACAACCTTCATAGTGTTGATGTGGTGATTAAACAACACCATGTATACTCTGGCACATATATTAAATGTTAATTTTTATTAGCATAGTAACTGGCACATAAGCTCTCAATAAATATTTGCTGTTAGTATTATTGCCAAATTATAAACTTTTGGTAGCTTATTCTGAAAGTGACTAAACCAGAGGTACATCTGGTAAGGACTATAACATAAATTTTTAAAAAGACTTGGGTTTCCCTGGTGGTGCAGTGGTTGAGAGTCCGCCTGCCGATGCAGGGGACACGGGTTCGTGCCCCTGCCTGCGGATGCAGCGGACGCGGGTTCGTGCCCCGGTCCGGGAGGGTCCCACATGCCGTGGAGCGGCTGCGCCCGTGAGCCATGGCCGCTGGGCCTGCGCGTCCGGAGCCTGTGCTCCGCAGCGGGAGAGCCCACAACGGTGAGAGGCCCGCATACCGGAAAAAAAAAAAAAAAATAGAGTTACCATATGATCCAGCAATCCCACTCCTGGGCATATAACGGGAAAAGATGAAAACTCTAATTAGAAAAGATACATGCGGGCTTCCCTGGTGGCGCAGTGCTTAAGAATCCACCTGCTAATGCAGGGGACATGGGTTTGAGCTCTGGCCAGGAAGATCCTACATGCTCTGGAGCAACTAAGCCCGTGTGCCACATCTACGGAGCCTGAGCTCTAGAGCCCGTGAGCCACAACTACTGAGCCCGCATGCTGCAACTACTGAAGCCCGTGTGCTTAGAGCCCGTGCTCCACAACGAGAGAAGCCACTGTAATATGAAGCCCACACACTGCAACGAAGAGTAGCCCCTGCTCGCCGCAACTAGAGAAAGACCAAGCAGCAATGAAGGCCCAACACAGCCAAAAATAAAATAAATAAAAATTTTTTAAAAATAAAAAGAATTAGGGGCTTCCCTGGTGGCGCAGTGGTTGCGCGTCCGCCTGCCGATGCAGGGGAACCGGGTTCGCGCCCCGGTATGGGAGGATCCCACATGCTGCGGAGCGGCTGGGCCCGTGAGCCATGGCCGCTGAGCCTGCGCGTCCGGAGCCTGTGCTCCACAACGGGAGAGGCCACAACAGAGGAAGGCCCGCATA
>NC_041221.1:64595635-64643874 GCF_002837175.3 Physeter macrocephalus
CACAAAAAAAAAATAAAATAAAATAAAAAAATAAAAAAAATAAAAAAAAAATAAAAAGAATTAAAAAAAAGAAAAGAAATATGCAACCCAATGTTCATGGTGGCACTATTTACAATAGCCAAGATACAGAAGCAACCTAAAGTCCACTGACAGATGAATGGATAAAGAAGATGTAATATATATATATACAATGGAATATTAGCCATAAAAAAGAATGAAATAATGCCATTTGCAGCAACATGGATGGACCTAGAGATTATCATACTAAGTGAAGTGAGTCAAAGACAAATATGATATCATTTATAGGCAGAATCTAAAAACTAGTACAAATGAACTTATTTACAAAACAGAAACAGACTCACAGACATAGAAAACAAACTCATGGTTACCTAAAGGGAAGGTGAGGGGATAAATTAGCTGTATGGTATTAACAAATACTCATTACCATATATAAAATATATAAACAACAAGGATTTACTGTATAGCCAGGAAACAATATTCAGTATCTTGTAATAACCTATAAAGGAAAAGAATCGAAAAAAAAAGATATACACATATACATATGTATAACTGAGTCACTTTGCTGTACACCTGAAAGTAACACAATACTGTAAATCAACTATACTTCAATTAAAAAAAAAAGAATCTAGCACTTTTAGAATACATCTATTCCAATTACTGTATGTTTTGGTACTATAACATTCATTTTGGATATTGATTGATTGATTGATTATTGATTGATTGATGGCTGCGTTGGGTCTTCGTTGCTGCATGCGGGCTTTCTTAGTTGCGCTGAGCGGGGGCTACTCTTTGTTGTGGTGCGTGGGCTTCTCACTGTGGTGGCTTCTCTTGTTGCGAAGCATGGGCTCTAGGCACGCAGGCTTCAGTAGTTGCAGCATGCAGCCTCAGTAGTTGTGGCGCGTGGACTCTAGAGCGCAGGCTCAGTAGTTGTGGTGCACGGGCTTAGTTACTCCATGGCATGTGGGATCTTCCCGGACCAGGGATCGAACCCGTGTCCCCTACATTGGCAGGTGGATTCTTAACCACTGCGCCACCAGGGAAGTCCCTTGTTTTGGATTTTGTTTAAAAGTCAGATATAGTATAAAATTTGACTAACTTTATAGCTTTAATTTATATCAGTTGTTCTCAATCTTTTATTCTTCTACAATATACTTGAGAGAGATGGCACGCTCCCATTATACACAGTGGCTCAGTAGAGCAATGATTCTCCACTAAGTGGGGAGAATGTGGTGGGGTGAGGTGGGGCGGGTTGTCCTGAGTTGAGAATTACTAGTTCACATAATGGAAAAATATTACATAAAGAAAGCTGTGATTCAGAGGCAAGAAACAAAGTCAAATCTACAGAAAAACACCAAGTGTTAAGTCATAGATTCATTTCTTTAATGTAGATCCAAAACATTCAAGGTACTTAAAATTAAAATGTCTTACTAGTGTGTTTTCTCCATTGGAACTATTCCAGAGCCTCATTCGATTATCTGTACCAACAGTGAGGAGGTGAAGCCCATCACTTGTAAAACATAAGCCATTAACTTTCCCATTATGAGCAGTGTTTGCTGCAATGAAAAACACAATTCAGTTTATCTGTTCTTATAAATTCAACACACACTTAATGCTTGATGATATAGTTACTTAAACATATTAAAGGAAAACTATCTGAATTATCTAAATATAAGTTGATTATATTTAAAATTAATCATCCCTTTGGATTACTTGAACATAAGCTATTTAAATTAGAACCATAAAAGCAGAGGAAAATAGGAAAAGCAAAGGGAGAAAATCCTGCCAAATATAATTTTTCTTCAGAGAGTAAGCTGTGCTATCAAACTCAATTAACTGCATAAACCTACCACTAAAATTTTAAATTGAAAATTAAACTTCTTATATACTATTTCCATTTTCAATCTAAAAATCATTCCATGGACTATTAAAAATCAAGAATACTAGTATTTGCCACTTAAAGAAGTGTTCTAGTCTCAATCAAAATTTATATTACTTTCAAAATGAACAGGTTTGAGAAAGCATAATTCTCAATAACCTGATTAATTTAATTTAAAAGATTATTAAGGGGCTTCCCTGGTGGTGCACTGGTTGAGAGTCCACCTGCCAATGCAGGGGACATGGGTTCATGCCCCAGTCCGGGAAGATCCCACAAGCTGTGGAGTGGCTGGGCCCATGAGCCATAAAAAAAAAAAAAAAAAAAAAAAAAAAAAATTATTAAAATAATCATAGGTTTTATATAGTTCAACCTAATGTATTTCTGGTCCAAACTTAATTCTGAATCAGAATTTTAACCCACACGGAAATTAAATTCTATTATAAAAATGCAATCGAGGTACTTTGTCACCTGGATTGCAGTGGACTCAAATTAAACACAACTTGCAAATTTTGTGATAAAATGGACACAAAATATTACCATTTCTTTAATTTATTGTAACTTCCTAAATGGCACTGAATTTGTATTAGTTGGCCTCATGTGAGGAAAAAAAATAAAATAAAAAGTTAATCCAGAAAAGTTTCTACATTCAAAAATTCACGGGCAGAAATGCCACACTTACTTGTATCTTTTAGTTTCTTTCTTTCTTTCTTTCTTTTTTTTTTTTGTTTTAAAAGCCGCAAGCTACACAGCATGTGGGATCTAGTTCCCTGACCAGGGATCAAACCTGGGCCCCCCGCATTGCGAGCACAGACTCTTACCCACTGGACTACCAGGGAAGTCCCCTTACTTGTATCTTAAAGAAAGACAACCATAACTTATATATACTACCAAATGTAAAATAGATAGCTTGTGGGAAGCAGCCGCACAGCACAGGGAGATCAGCTCAGTGCTTTGTGACCACCTAGAGGGGTGGAGTAGGGAGGGTGAGAGGGAGATGCAAGAGGGAGGAGATATGGGGATATATGTATAGCTGATTCACTTTGTTATAAAGAAGAAACTAACACACCATTGTAAAGCAATTATACTCCAATAAAGATGTTAAAAATTTTAAAAAAATTTTAAAAAAGAAAAAATAAATAAAAGCTCACTGGAATCCTCAGTAAAAAAGAAAAAAAAAAGAAAGACAACCATAATTTAGTTGATGTAAATTTAGAAACTAATTTGTTGTGAATGCCTTTTTAAAAAAAACATAAAATCTACAATTTGTCAACATACATTTATTATTTGGTTTCAATTCAAACATTTCAATATAAAAATACTATCAATGCCATATTTCTATATTAATGTGTTTTTCATTACCTGATTCAACTGCTTGTGACTTTTTCCCATTATGCTGATCAAGAGTAATCAAACATCCTGATGCTCTCCTCACATCCCATAATTTTGTTCTACTGTCAGCACTGAGAAGACATAAATGTTACATTAACGTATATAGCTAGGATAATGACTGTACTCCTCACCCACCTTTCCAGTATTATGGCATACAGAGGTCTCAGTATATTAGCACAAATATATTTGTACATTTGGATGGTTGTACTTTTGCCTTTCCAGCAAATATTCAATAGTCAATAGTAGCACAAAGAAGTGAAAAAATAGAAAAAAAAAAAGTAAATCACAAGGACGGAATTCTGCTGTTTTTTCTGTTGTTTTTAATGACGTGAGCATCTTCCTCTCCAAAGACTAGACAGGCTTAGAGCTTTGTTCCTTGGCAAATTGTTACTATATCTGTTCTACTGTTTGTTATTCAAATGTTGCCTAGATAATCAAGCAGTGAACTAATTTCACTTTGCTTAAGAATCCATTTGGTAGGAATACGGTTTTTCTTTTTATATGAAAAAAATGAAGAATAAGGTGAATCATAAGGACAAAATATTCTTATTTGGTTTCCTGTACTCAAATCAATCTTTGTCAGATATACAAGAAATAAATTTAATGTCTCCTAGAAATTCGACACTTATTTTCATTTTATTTCAAGTGAAACGAAAAAAGGTAAAACCATGATCACATATCAATTTCAGCTTCTAAACTACTACTAAAGAAAATATAAATCAGTTCGGCTGATGCTATCATATCCTCACAAAGCCCTCAATAATATTCTAACCTGTTGGGTTTATCCAGGTCATTTTAATTAGAAAGAGTATTACGCTGCATTTTATAAGCTTATTTCTCATTTATAAACCTTTAAAAAATATCTATACAGGGTTTATCTCTTCCCATAACTTTGATTATTTTCACAGATCACCATCAAACGTAGCCAATTAGAAGAGTCGGCAAAAAGTTAGCATTTCCCATTCTCAATTTGGTTTTCTTTCTTTCCAGCTGGGGAATAGGTCTGAAATGGGAGGAGTCTGAGGACTTAAGTCTCTTCTGAAACAGATTAGATATGGACATAACTGACTCCTAACATTGATTACTAGGTCCATTCTGGTACTGATTCAAATTCCTGGGGTACTCTGAGAATTGAAAGCCTCTTAGTTTCCCTCTTGATTTGAGGAAAACCAAATTAGAAACAAACAATGTAAATCCACTCTAGCATGGACCCACAAGCAGTGCCTAGCTCCTCACCTTCACACTTCTTTGGCCAGCCTTCCTATGGCTACATTCTAGACTTTGTTCTACTTCAGAAATCATAAATTTCAATGTCACATTCTGCAAACTATTAACAGAAGCTTCTTTGGGGAATAAACTGTGACAGAGAGGGAGGGCTGGCTGCTTTACAAATATCGAGACACATTTCTTTATAAGACTAATAAAAGTAGTTTTTGTAATAATTCTTCTGCAAAAAGTTTTATTAAAATGTCTATATTAAAATTTGATTACTACTTCCTGTCCCTTCAGTTTTTAAATTTTCTTATCAACACTCATGCTTCTACCGCATTAGGTCCTTGAACCTTCCTATAAGCCTTTTGGTGATTTTACTTCCTTCCTTATACCTGTGACTTGAACAATTTTTAGACAATTATTAAGTCTGTGTCATTCAATGTTTTGATTTCTGTGGCTTAGTACAGCTGTGGGCTACACCTTCGATAGAGCACAAAATACTGACCAGCAATCCTATGTGCCCTTAATCAGCTCCCTCTTCCATTCATTAAAACTGTTATTCCAAATCTTTAACTACCTTCCCTGAAAACTGCATCCCATTCCAGTATTTTCAATAGATGACATCAATTTTTACTCACTAAAAAACAACAGAGGTCACTGGGTTCGCATTTCTTAAGCTTCTCTGCCAAAGTCACAAATTTAATTGTATTCACGCCTTTCTCCTCCTTCCATTTAGTCTCATGATGCCCTTCATGTGTCAAATCAGTGTCCCCTTCTATTGGGACCCTTGATATTACCCTCTCTTGTCTAGTCAAGGTCCTGATGTACCAATTATTCCCTCCATTTCTTCCTTTTAAAAAAAAAATAAATTTATCTATTTATTTGTTTATTTATTTATCTATGGCTGCATTGGGTCTTTTCTGCTGCACGCGGGCTTTCTCGAGTTGCGGCGAGCAGGGTCTACTCTTCGTTATGGTGCGTGGGCTTCTCATTGTGGTGGCTTCTCTTGGTGTGGAGCACAGGCTCTAGGTACGTGGGCTTCAGTAGTTGCAGCATGCAGGCTCAGCAGTTGCGGCATGTGGGCCCTAGCGTGCGCGGGTTTCTGTAGTTGTGGTGTGCGGGCTTCAGGAGTTGTGCCTCATGGGCTCTAGAGTGCAGGCTCAGTAGCTGTGGTGCATGGGCTTAGTTGCTCTGCAGCATGTGGGATCTTCCCAAATCAGGGCTCAAACCTGTGTCCCCTGCATTGGCAGGCAGATTCTTAACCATTGCGCCACTGGGGAAGTCACCCCTTCATTTCTTATCTTCACTAATTTCTCTCTAGCGATACTTTTCCGTCAGCATTTAAATATGTAAGACCCTTCCTTCCAGCAAACAAAACCCTCAACCCCCTTGATCCTCAAGAGTTAAGTGCTTTTAACACAACACTGTAAAACAACTATACCCCAATTTAAAAAAAAAAAAAAGAAAGAAAAAGCGTTAAGTGCTCTTGTTCTTTTTTCCCATATTATACCTACCAGAGACATATCTCTATTAAAGCATTTTTCAGGATGTTCTGAAATCACTGATTTTTCTGACTATACCCCCTCATTAGACTATTAGCTTCCTGAAAGGACTATGCCTGTGTTACCTCTGTGTCCCTAGCACAATGCTTGGCACATGATAGGAGTCATTAAATGTTAGTAAACTGAATCAATGAATGGATGAATGTGCTGAATCAGATTCAAAATAATTTTGGGTTAAGCAAAATGAATTAAAATGCTACTATTCTTAAATTGACTGTGTTAATACTTTTGTAAGCAAAAATGACACAAAACAGTTGTTTCATGGTTAGTACTAGTAGATTTGCATTGCTACATAGATTCTGTTGTTTTCTCTGTTTTACAAAGTGAGCACCTTCAAGGTAGATAGTCAGGATTAAGATTATGATGCAAAGGAAGATTTCTTTTGGTTATACGAATTAAAATCTGTAACTCAATTATCTTATTTTCCAGGACCTATTTAACAACTAAATATGCATCTAACATAAAAACAGTCTTTCCAAAATGCTTATCATTAATTATTATTGTTATCAAAACCAAATAATTTGCATTTTACCTTGCAGTTGCCAAGATATACTCATAACGCGGTGACCAGGAAACTGCCAATATTTCTTGTCTGTGACCTGCAAAACAACCGTATAAAATGACTTGCAAAATATTTGAAAAAAATCAAAAGATACAGTGCAATTAATTTTGTCAGATTATGAAGAAAACATAGACTAAATCTTAAAAATAAATTGATACAATCATGATTTTTTCACATTTATAATAATCTATATTTAAATATTAATGTGAAGTCTATGGGGCATTTCTCACAATGCTATTTTATTATAAAAGGTCTGGGTTTGCTTTGGAAAAAACATTCAGAGCAAGTGAGTTTGTCTTTTTAAATACAGGTGTTAGCCTAGCAAGTCTATCCATTAATAAGTGATATAGCTCAAGCTTACTTACTTATCTCTACAACAAAATCCCTGCAACAAACCACCATACAAGATAAACATTCTAAAGAATAAAAATGATCTCTAAGTTTTCAGAAAGTTATAACAGAAAAAAATTATTTTAATTCATAATTGTAAAAGGCATTTATATAAAAATTTTTATCTAGAAAGCACAAGTGATAAGTTCATAGGATAAGTGATTTCAGCATTTTAATTCACTTCTACCTAACTAAACTATTCAAATCATATATTTTCATCTACCTAGCTTATATTCATAGAAATTCATGATAATGTAAAACAAATGTTATCCATCTCACCAAGTTTTCCTGATCTATTTACTATGTGTTTCTCAGAGATGAATAAAAATAGTATATCTGAATTACATCCCATTTTTTCATTGTTTAGAATTAGATGATCTAATACTAATAAAAAAGTAGCAAAAATAATTTAAGCTAGTAAAACTTTACCAAAGTATTATTTCAATACCTTTTTCTAAAATATTTTTATTGAGAAAAGAAGCACCTAAATATTAGAATGTTTACTCAGCCAGAACAATATTAAAAAATGCTCATGGAGACAAATGCACTGATGTAAGTTTCATAAGTAGTTCATTTTTTTCAACGTAGAAATAACACAAGGTTTTGAGTTAGACTTTCTATATTCTTTGAGCTTCCCCTGTGGCTACTGTACATAAAAATGTCTCCTCAATAGTTTAGTTTCATAACAATAATGCACAAAAGGATCTTTATTTCCCTGACTTCTAACAACTAGCACAAAATACATCAGTCATGTCACTTATAAAGAATACATTGTTAATAATGTTTCATTTTGTTGAATGGTTTACTCAAAGTAGTTGTTTCAAATACCCTGTAGAATGTGGGAACAGGATCCAGACTTTAAGTCACAAAGTTGTACTTTGGGCCCTCTAGTACCAACTGTAAAAACAAAACAAAAAAAATAGTTTAAGATAATTTTACTATAAATCATCACCAAAAGGAAACAAGAAACTACTATATGAATCATGACATATTCACTGTATCCCTGCAGAAATATAAAAATGTATGCTAATAATATACTTTAGTTATTAATGTTTATAACTAGAAAAATTCATTTTATTTTAATAGCTTAGCTTTTCCATGTTAATGATATAGTATATCATTAACAATCACTAGTAACAGATTCACAAAAACTCTGGACACAGACTGAGTGGACCTCAAAAACAAGTTAGTGCCCAAACTCTGACTGATGTCTGGGGGTGAGGAGATTCATGAAGTGCCACAGAAATAATATCACAGGGACCTGATACCCGATACCAGAAAAACATTTTTTCTTCTTCACACATGAAAATTTTTGTTGCAGGTGCTTTCATAAAAATGGATGTTTAATTTGAATCACACATTCTAGAGAAAAGGAAATCATTTCCTTGTTTTACTGTGTCAAAATGAAAAAGCTGCCAAATTTTGTTCACGTAAAATCTTTGAAACTTTGGTGGTTTAAAAGTAACTCTTTCATGTACCACAATGTTCGTCAGAAAGAGAGAAACAAATACCGTATGTTAACACATATATATGGAATCTAAAAAAAAGAAAAGGTTCTGAAGAACGTAAGGGCAGGACAGGAATAAAGACACAGATGTAGAGAATGGACTTGAGGACATGGGGATGGGAAGGGTAAGCTGGGACGAAGTGAGAGAGTGGCATGGACTTATATACACTACCAAATGTAAAATAGATAGCTAGTGGGAAGCAGCCGCATAGCACAGGGAGATCAGCTCCGTGCTTTGTGACCACCTAGAAGGGTGGGATAGGGAGGGTGGGAGGGAGATGCAAGAGGGAGGAGATATTGGGATATATGTATAGCTGATTCACTTTGTTATAAAGAAGAAACTAACACACCATTGTAAAGCAATTATACTCCAATAAAGATGTTAAAAATTTTAAAAAAAGTAACTCTTAAGGGAACAGAAATGTGCTTTCTTAATCTTTGAATCCTAGCCACTTTGAAACCTAGCACAGTGCCTAACTTGTACAATATCCGTTAAACTGAATACAAAGAGTAATACACACTTTTTTTTAAAAGAATTGTGATCTTCATCAGGGTTAAAATGTTTATATCAAAACTAACTAGATATTCAATGGGAGAAAGTTTTCAATATGTTAAAAAACAACATATGTACAAACCTGCTACCAAACAGTGCTTGGTGGCAACTGGAGACATATGATGACTATAAACTGTTTCTTCAAAATTAAATACATCTGCAATCTGATAATCAAAAGACATTTAAAATAAGTATAAGTTCTAATTATAATCACAAAAGCAACAAATTTTCTATTTACTTAGCAATTTTTTAGTTGACTGTTAGCAATTTATTTATTTTTCTCTAATAAATCCCAGAGATCAAGACAAGACAACCACTTGGTTCACCATCTTCCCTTCGCTCCATTCTGAGGGACTTCAGCATCTACACAGATGATCTAGCCAGTACTCTGCCTCTCAGTGCCATACAACCTCAGCTACCACACCCAGGACACTCTCATCACCTAGAACTGCTTCTCCTTTGAAATCACCTATTTCAGTTATATATGACCAAATTTTATATCATTTCAGCTCCCCCCAGCCCAGTTACCTACAACACACCTCAATAAAGCCCAGAAGTCCTATCAGTTCCTTTCTTCACTTCTTTTCCTTCTTCAGCTTGGATTCCAAGTTTCAATACTTCAACTGCCAATATCTTTGATGTTATCATTGCATTTGTCAAGACCTCAACCTGACTCCAAATGTCTGCCTTCCGTGTACCTATATCCAGGTTTAACTACACCAGAGTTCAGCAAACTTCTTCTGTAAAGGGTCAGATTGTAGGCTTTGAGAACCAACTACTCATTTCTGTCACTGTAGTGTCAAAGTGGCCATAGACAATAAATGAGCATGTCTGTGTTACAGTAACATTTTTTTTTTTTTTTTTTTTTTTTTTACAAAAAGAGTCCATGAGAAGCCTTGGCCCAGAACCTAGACTTGGCCTATGGGATGCAGTTAGTTGACCTCTGCCCTATCCAGGTGAAGAAAATCTTATAATAGAGAAGACTAGTATCACTATAAAAGATCATTCATCTTAACTGGGCTTTAGTACTGACTGCCAGTCCTACAATTTCAATAGCGTTGTCTACAATATTTGCAGCTATTTCAAACCTTCTCCACTCTCCACAAAAATCACCACTTCATCACTACAGGTGATCTGATCTTTCATTCCAAAGAGAAAGTAGGAGCCATTCAATGAGAATTTCCTTATTGTCTTAACAACAAACTTATAAACACATTTGCTTCCGCTTATCTTTTTTCCTTCTTCATTCCTGTTATCATGAAAAAAATGATCCTTCCTCTTATTTAAAGTTAATTTCCCCACCTGTGTTCAGATCACTTTCAGCACTGTCAGAAATCTCACCCTATACATTATTGCGTCTATCTCCCGAGTATGTATAACTGCTCTCTCCCTACTGGCTCGTTCCCATCAGCACTAAAACATGTTCAAGTCTCTTTCATTGTAACAGCACTCCCCTCCCCAAGACAAAAAAAAACAAAATCCTTTTCACCCAAATTCCTCCTAATTAATCTTCTTCCTCCCCCTTTAAATCCAAATTTTGACTGTCTCTAATTTCTTATCTCTGATGTATTTCTCAACTCACTGCAAACTTATTTTTTATCTCCACTACTCCCGCTCTCACCACCCTGCCAATACCACTGATAACCTTCTATCACCAAATGTAGTCTTTATCTTACCTAATCTGTCAGTAGCATTCAACACAGCTGACTATTCTACCTTCATTAAGACAATCTCTTCCACTGGCTTCCATTGTATCACATACTCCTGATTTCCCTCTTATTCTCTCTGGCTAGGCCTTTCTTTAAAGGCCTTGTCTTCTGCGGGCTTTGTTGTTCCTTCTCCTGTCCTATTAATCTTCCTCAAGGTTTAGTTCTGTGCACTCCTCCTTTCAACTGCCACCTATCTCCTAGTGACTCACAAATCTATATTTTCAGTTTAGACCACACTCCTGAATTCCACCTAGGTATAGCTCAATTCCTGGATTATCTCCACTTGGCTCTACACCTTAAAGTTAAATAGAGAAGACTCTAGAGAAGACATTCCTCTAAGCCACATCAAATGCTCAAGCTATTAAAACATGTTCATGGAAAACTGAGATGAAGTTATGAAAAGTACCTAATATATACATTAATAGGAAAAACTAATGATGGGAGTAGAGGATGGAGAAAAGGACAGAATCTTGCCTTCCTTATTTTTCTTTATACATAGCAGATGCACAATTGTTTCTTACTGAATGCTTTCAAATTTATTATCAATAAAATACTGTCATACCTTTATTTCAAACAGAATTATGAACTCATGGAATACTGTTTTAAGTTAGCAAAACATTTATGTTTTAAAGAAAATTTAAATCCAAGATGTCAGAGTTTTAATAGAAGTCAATGTTAAGGAAAGAAAATGTAAATGTGTGGCTTATTAATTTTTAATTAATTAAAAAATTTTAATTAAAAGCCATACTTTTAAATAAAGTGTAACATACAGAAAAGTACACAAAAATCATAAGTGTACAGCTCAATTAATTTTCACAAAGTGAATTTTCACAAAGTAATGACCACCTGTATTTAAAAACAGAACATTACAAACATTACAAATACCCCAGAAGGCTCCTTAGAACCCCCCTTACAAATCTCACCAAGAAAGATAGCCATCATACAGGCCTCTATCATCATTAGTTTTGTCTATTTTTGAACCTCCTATAAAGGGAATTATATATTAGGCACTCTTTAGTTTTTGGTTATTCTATCTAATATTGTATAAGATTCATACATTTTGTTAATACAGAAGTGTTCCCTTGTCATTGTAGGAGAGTACTCCGTTGTAAAATTTGCCAGATTTCATTTGGCTGTTAATGGACATTTGAGTTGTTTCCAGTTTTGGGTTATCATCAACAGTGCTGCTATGAACATTCTTACAAATATCCTTTAGTACACATATGCATGCATTTATATACCCAAAAGTGTAACTGCTGGGTCAGAGGATATGCACATATTTGGATTCAGTCAATACCAAATATCTGTACCAATCTGTGATCTCATCAGCAACATATGTAACTGTTATCATCAACCTCTTTTAAGTTTGGCCATTCTGGAGGGTACAGAGAGGTATCTCATTATGTATTTAAATAACACATCCAGGTGCACAATTAATAAAGTTGAACACTTTTATTTATTGGCTATTTGGATATCCTTTCTTGAAGTGCCTATTCAAGTGTTTTGCCTATTTTTCTATAGGACTGTTTTGATTTTTGTTGATTATATAACCTGTACATCAGTCCTTTTTCAAACATATGCATATGTCACATATATCATCTCCCATTCCATGGCTTACCTTTACACTTTTTTTTTTTTGCTGTACGCGGACCTCTCACTGTTGTGGCCTCTCCTGTTGCGGAGCACAGGCTCCGGATGCGAAGGCTCAGTGGCCATGGCTCATGGACCCAGCCGCTCCGCGGCATGTGGGATCTTCCCAGACCGGGGCACGAACCCGTGTCCCCTGCATTGGCAGGCGGACTCTCAACCACTGCGCCACCAGGGAAGCCCACCTTTACACTTTTGTAATAGTGTTTTTTGATGACTAGAGATTCTTAATTCTAATGTAGCTCAATTTATCTAACTCTGCCTTTTTGGTTTGTAGTTTTTGTGTCTAACTGTCATAGGCCACAAACACATTTTCTTTTTTCATCTTTAAGCTGTATCATTTTATCTTTCACATTTATACTTGTAATCCACCTGAAATTGACTTTTGTGTCTGGTGTGAGGTAAGGGTCAAAACTAGTTTTTAAATATGGATACCTAGTTCATCCAGCACCATTTATGGAAAAGGTTATCTTTTCCCCAATTCACTGCAGTGTTATTTTTATCATAAACCAAATCATTATACAGCTAAGGGTGTGTTTCTTGATTCTCTATCCTGTTCCCCTGTGTGTGTTTGTTTTCACTTGTACCAATATCATACTGCCTCGATTAGTGTAAATAATTTATGGTAAAGTCTTGGTTACAGGTAGTGAAGTCTTCAAGCTTCATTCTTCTTCAAGAGCACCTTGTCCTTCTGCATTTCCATATATATTATACATTAGAATTACCTAGTCAATTTCCACAAAAGAATTCTGCAAAGATTTTGATCAGAAATGCATTGATTCTATACATCATACTGGGTAAAATCATTATCTTTACAATATTAAGCCTTCTAATTATTTTCTTTCTTCTTTTTAGAATTGAGGTATAGTTGATATACAATAACAAAGTGATTCACAGTTTTTAAAGGCTATATTCCACTTATGGTTATTATAAAATATTCGTCATATTTCCTGTGTTGTAACATGTATCCTTGTACCTTATTTTATACATAGTAGTTTGTACCTCTTAATCCCCTATGCCTATCTTGCCCCTCCCTCTTTCCCTCTCCTCACTGTGGCAACAATTAGTTTGTTCTCTATAACTGTGAGTCTATTTCTTTTTTGTTATATTCACTAGCTTGTTGTACTTTTGAGATTCCACGTGTAAGTGATATCATACAGTGCTTGTCTTTCTCTGTATGACTTATTTCACTTAGTATAATACCCTCCATGTCCATGCATTTGATGCAAATGGCAAAATTTCATTCTTTTTTATGACTGAGTAGTATTCCATTGTATACACTGCATCTCCATTATCCATTCATCTGATCTGTTGAGTTGCTTCCACATCTTGGCAATTATAAATAATGCTGCTATGAACATTGGGATACAAATATCATTCTGAATTAGTGCTTTTGTTTTTTTCAGATAAATACCCAGGAGTGGAACTGTTGGGTCATATGGTAGTTCTATTTTCAGTTTTTTGAGAAACCTCCATAATGTTTTCCTCAGTGGCTGCACCAATTTACATTCCCACCAACAGCATCCAAGGGTTCTCTTTTCTCCACATCCTCACCAACATTTGTTATTTGTGGTCTTTTTGATGATAACCATTCTGACAGGTGTGAGGTGATATCTCATTGTGGTTTTAATTTGCATTTCTCTGATGATTAATAATGTTGAGCATCTTTTCATGTGCCTGTTGGCCAGCTGTATGTCTTCTTTGGAAAAATGTCTATTCAGGTCTTCTAACCATCTTTTAATCAGGCTTGTTTTTTTGATGTTCAGGTGTATGAATTGTCTATATATGTGAATATTAACCCCTTATCAGTTATATCATTTGCAAATATTTTCTCCCATTCTGTAGTTTGTCTTTTTGTTTTGTTTATGGCTTTCTTTGCTGTGCAAAAGCTTTAAGTTTAATTAAGTCCCATTTGTTTATATTTGCTCTTATTGCTTTGCTTTAGGAGATAGATGTAAAAAAATAAATTGGTATGATTTATGTCGAGAATGTGCTGCCTGTGCTTTCTTTTAGTTTAATGGTTTCCAGCCTTATGTTAAGGTCTTTGATCCATTTTGAGTTTATTTTTGTATATGGTGTTAGAGAATGTTTTAATTTCATTCCTTTACATGCGGCTGTCCAGTTTTCCCAGCACCAGTTATTGAAGAGACTCTCCTTTCTTTCCTTTTTGTTTTTTGGCCATGCCACAGGGCTTGTGTGATCTTAGTTCCCTGAGCAGGAATTGAACTTGGGCCCTCGGCAATGAGAGTGCAGAGTCCTAATCACTGGATCACTAGGGAATTGCCAAGACTGTCTTTCCTGCATTGTATACTCTTGCCTCCTTTGTCGTAGATTAATTGACCATAAGTGCATGGGTTTATTTCTGGGCTCTCCATTCTGTTCCACTGATCTACGTATCTGTTTTTATGCCAGTACCATACTGTTTTGATTACTGTAGCTTTGTAGTATAGTCTGAAGTCAGCGAGCGTGATTCGTCTAGTTCTGTTCTTTCTGAAGATTGTTTTGGCTATTCAGGGTCTTTCGCGTTTTGATACAAATTTTAAAATTATTTGTTCTAGTTCTGTGAAAAATGCCCTCGGTATTTTGACAGGGATTGCAATGAATCTGTAGATTGCTTTTGGTTGTATGTTCATTTTAACAATGATAATTCTTCCAATCCATATACACGGTATATATTTCCATCTGTGTGTTCTCCAATTTCTTTCATCAGTGTCTTATAGTTTTCTGAGTACAGTTCTTTAACTTAAGTAGGTTTATTCCCAGGTATTTTAATTTTTGATGCAATTATAAATGGAACTGTTCCTTAATTACTCTTTCCGAAAATCCATTGTTAGTGTACAGAAATGCAACAGGTTTCTGTACATTAATTTTGTTTCTGGCAACTTTACTGGAATTCATTGATGAGCTCTAGTAGTTTTCTGGTGGTGTCTTTAGGATTTTCTATGTATAGTATCATGTCATCTGCAAACAGTGACAGTTTTACTTCTTCTTTTCCAATTTGGATTCCTTCTATTTCTTTTTCTTCTCTGATTGCCATGCCTAGGACTTCCAAAACTATGTTGAATAAAAGTGGCGAGAGTGTGAATGTGACATATCCCACCATTTATTTAGGTCTTAATTTCGCTCAATAATATTCTATAGTTTTCTGTGTAGTGTTGAGTGGTCCTGTACACTTTTCAATTTCTTACTAGGTATATGATGACTTGTGCTGCAATTATAAACTATATTACTCTTGAAATTTCATTTTATAATTCTTTGTGCCTGGAATTCAGTTACAACTGACCTTATATTCAGCAATTTTGCTGAATTTTCTTATATTATAATTTGGCTAAAGTTTCCTTTGGATTTTCCATGTTCGTAATCATGTAATCTGTAAATGCCAGTTTAAGGAATTTCCCTTTAATTCCTACTATGTTAGGAATTTTAAAAAAATCACGAATGGGTATTGACTTATATTAAGAAGTATTAAATATTTTCCTCAATAAACTGGGTATAGAGAGAATGTACCTCAACATAATAAAGGCCATATATGACAAGCTCATAGCTAACATCATACTCAACAGTTAAAAGCTGAAAGCTTTTCCTCTAAGATCAGGGAGAAGAGAAGGATGCCCACCCTTGCCACTTTTATTCAACACAGTGCTGGAAGTCCTGGGCAGAGCAATTAAGCAAGAAAAAGAAATAACAGGCATCCAAACTGGAATGGAAGAAGTAAACCTGTCTCTATCTGCAGATGAAATGATATTATACATAGAAAACCTTAAAGACTTCACCAAAAAACTGTCAGAATAAACAAATTCAGTAAAGTTGCAGGATTCAAAATGTTAAAAAAAATCAGTTGCATTTCTATACACTAATGATGAACTATCAGAAGGAGAAATTAAGAAAACAATCTCATTTACAACTGCAGCATAAAGAATAAAATACCTAGAAATAAATTTAACTAGGGAGGTAAAAGGTGTACACTGAAAACTATAAGACACTGATGAAAGAAGCTGAAGACACAAATAAATGAAAAGATATTCCATACCAGTGGATTGAAAGAATTAACTGTTAATATGTCCACAGCACCCAAAACAATCTATAAATTCAGTGCAATCTCTACCAAATTCTCAATGGCATTTTTCATAGAAATAGGAAAGAATAATCTGAAAATTTGTATGGAACCACAAAAGACCCCGAATTGCTAAAACAATCTTGAGAAAGAAGAACAAAGCTGGAGGCATCACATTTCCTGATTTCAGACTATACAGCAGTCCCCTTCTTATCTATATTTCACTTTCCTCGGTTTCAGTTATCTGAGGTCAACTGTGGTCTGAAAATATTAAATGGAAAATTACAGAAGTAAATAATTCATAAGTTTTAAATAATACACTGTTCTGAGGAGCATGATGAAAGCTTGCTTGTCCCACCTGGATGTGAATCATCCCTCTGTTCTGTGTATCCATATCATATATGCTACCCACACATGAGTATAGGAAAAAATATAGTATATACAGGGTTGGTATATACTATAACCATGGTAATTTGATAGTATCTGTGGTTTCAGGCACCCAATGGGGGTCTTGGAATGTATCCCACGTGGATAAGGGGGGACTACTGCATTACAAAGCTATAGTAATCAAAACATTATGGTACTGGCATAAAAACAGACACACAGATCAATGGACCAGAAAAGACAGTCCAGAAATAAAGCCAGGCATATATGGTCAATTAATTTACGACAAAGGAACTAAGAATATACAATGGGGAAAGAATAGTCTCTTCAATAAATGATGCTGGGAAAACTGAACAACCATATGCAAAAGAATGAAACTGGACCACTATCTTACACCATGCATGTAAATTAACTCAGAATGGACTAAAATCTTGAACATAAGACCTGAAACCATAAAACTCCTAGAAGAAAACATTGACAGTGGTCTTGGTGAAGACTGTTTGGATTTGATACCAAAATGAAAGGCAACAAAAGCAAAAATAAACAAATGGAACTACAGCAAATTAAGAACCTTCTGCACAGCAAAGGAAACCATAAACAGTATGAAAAAGCAACCTAAAGAATGGGAGAATATATTTGAAAATCATGATAAAGGGTTAATATCCAAAATATATAAAGAATTCATATAACTCAGTAGCAAAAAACCCAAACAATCCAAATAACAAATGGGCAGAGGACATGAATAGACATTTTTCCCAAAATATAAGAATGGCCAAAATGAACATGAAAAGGTGTTCAATATCACTAATCATCAGGAAAATGCAAATCAAATCCACAATGAGATATCACCTCATATCTGTTAAAATGTCTATTATCAAAAAGAGGTTAAGTGTTGGTGGGGATATGGAGAAAAGGAAACCCTTGTGACTGGTAGTGGGAATGTAAATTGGTGCAGCCATCATGAAACACAATATGGGGTTCCTCAAAAAAGTTAAAATAGAACCATATGATCCAGCAATCCCACTTCTGTGTATATATCTGAAGGAAATAAAATCACTGTCTCTCTCAAAGAGATAGCTGCACCCTCATGTTTTTTGCAGTATTATTTATAATAGCCAAGTCATGGAAACAACCTAAGTGTTCATCAACACACAAAGGGATAAAGAAGATAACACACACACACATACACACACACAGGAATATTATTCAGCCATGAGAAAGAATGAAATCCTGTCATTTGTGACAACATGGATAAACCTTGAGGGCATTATATTAAGTGAGGTCGGGCAGACAAGGACAAATACTGTATAATATCACTTACATGTGGAATCTTAAAAAGCCAAACTGATAGAAACAGTGAATAAAGTGGTGATTACCGGGGCTGGGGGGTGGGATAAATAGAAAGATGTTGGTTAAAGAGTATAAACTTCCAGTTATAAGATGAATAAGAGAAGGGAGAAGTTTCATAGGGAAGGGGACCTGAGGCAGGGAACATAACACATAACATGTGTTCAGAAGGCAAAAGGAGATCAATTTAGTGGCAGTACATCATTTAGGTTGAAAAGAGGTAGAAGCTAAGGTTGAGAAAGTGGGAAGTGAGGTTATGGAGAACTTAGAATGCCAGGCTGAATTTAGACAGTGGAGTCACTAGAGGTTTTGTGTTGAGACAGGATGAAACTGCTTGATTCTGATTAATTCTGGGGTAAACTTGCTGTGGAAATGTGGAAGAAAAATAATGCAGAGAAACAGTTAGGAGTTTTTAGGAGTAGTCTAGATGTACAGTGATGGTGAGGGAAATAGAAAAGGGAAATCTGAGAGTTTGAAGGAAGAATTGCTAAGATTTGAGGACTAAATGGATGTGAGGAGCCATCATGTTCACTTCAGTTTGGAACATGTTAAGTTTGAGAAGATGACACTACATTTAAGTAAGAGAGGTTCTGAAGACAGGTGGAGACATATGGGACTAGAGCTCAGGGGAAAAATTAGCATGAGAAAGAAATATAAATTTGATCAAATATAAAAACTATTATCTACTGTCTACCTTTACTAAGCTATATTAATAGCTTTCTTTTCCTTTAAGTCTTTTGGCCAATAGGAGATAAATCCAATTTTCTTCCCTACACCACTAGACCATAGTAGTTTTTGAATAATAAAGCAAATAATAATAATAGCTAATGGTTTTTGAGCACTTACTATATGCTAGGCACTGTTCCAGGTACTTTACATATATTGACCTATTTAATCCTCACAACCATTCTATAAGGTACAATCATTACCCCCTTTACAGATAAATAGAGAGGTTCAGACAAATATCACACAGTCAGCAGCAGAACCAACATATGAACTCAAGCACTCTAGCTCTCCTTAACTACTATACTAATTTCACATCTAACATATATGACATCTTAGCAAATAATCACACTAAAATGGTTTAGGATTAAGTTCTCATTTATCGTACAGAGCAACTTGGAAAAGTTTTTAATGTACTTACTTGTAATGTATTTGTATCCCATACTTTCAGAGTTTTATCAAATGAGCTTGATGTGAACATGCCAGTGTCATGAGGATACCACTGTACAGTCTCCACACTATATTTGTGAACATCAGGATGGCTTCTATGAAACAGTAATCAAAATTTAGAGATAACTGATTTATTTGAGTTTCAAAACTGATACTATATTCATGAGTAGCAGTCTCAGGAATGATGATATGAATGGCCAAACCTAGATCACATGCCATGTCTTAGCTGTCTAGAGAAAGAGACTATCTAGGCATCTCTAGCTTTAAGCTTTCACAGTATGATGTGGAGGCCTGCTTCCTACTAAGGCTCATAAAATGAGAGACTTCTGATTTCAATACTATATCCTGGAGGGATCAGCCAGCTACACTGGACCACTTCATGGAGACAGTGATTTTTCCTTACTGGAAGAGATATCTATTCTGGTTTTGGATTTGCTTTTCCTGGCCATCATTTTATCAACACCATCATTCTTAGAATTGTTGCCTCACATACTTCCGTGGTGTCCCACACAGTATTGCTTCTGATTAAGAACCTTACTTATACAAGAATGCAACTGGTAGATGCCCATGAGATTCACTACTCTTATGTAACACATCACCCGTAGAATCATGATCTGTTGGAAGACTCAGTTATGACATCAGTTACAATATAGCACCTTGTGATGATGATGTGCTATCCTGAAGGATGCAGTATATGCTCTGAACCAGTGATCAACACAGTATGTGTCCTTTACTGAATCTTAATTGAAAGACACTGGCTATTTAGGAACACTTAAGAGACAATGGGGGGACATTTGAACACCAACTGTATACTTAATATCAGGAATTATTGTAGATGTGAGATAGCGGTAGTGGGGTTATGCTTATAAAACACCTTTTACCTTTTAGAGATACAAATAATTATGAATGAAATGATATCCTTCTGAGATTTGCTTCAAAATAATCCTCAGAGTAGGTGGGTAGGTTGGGGTAAAGATGAAACAAGACTGGTTATGACTGATAGCTGTTGAAGCTGGGTGATGGGTACACAGTTCATTATACTACTCTCTATTTTCATGTATGTTAGAAATTTTCAATAAGATAAAAGTAAACAGAAGACTACTGCAACCCAATGCAGATAGGACCATCATGAGTTCTGATTCCTTAAGGTGAAGGTCTGGATCACAATACAGAATAAAGGGCCTTGACACATGTGGTGCTACCTGAAGACCTCAAGCTGGCCTTGAGACAGCTGCAAAAAAGGACTGTAGTACCTATTCATATTTCCTTACTTTCTATGTCATGTATATACGTATATATTTTAATTAATTTCCTCTTTCTTTCTTCTTTTTCTTACCTCCATTATTTTATATAGATTAACTATACAATTGAGCCCACAGGTTGCACAATCCTGATATAAGATCACATAAAACCAGTGGAAAAATAGACATTATCCTGAACTGGAGATGGATGTGGTAAATAAACAGACTTAGGGTCATAGCTCTTTGGGGAAGGGGATAATTACACTTTTTTGTCAAATAATGGATACTTGCATTAGGTCAGGCTGAAACTTTTTTTTTCAAAGGAAGGGTAGGTATGGGAAGAAAGATATATACTGATATTGGACAGCCAAATGGGTGGACTGCGCCCTTTGCTTGGCTGAACATCCAAACTTCCTTTTTGGGGGAAATTCCCTTTGTTCTGTTGAAAGGCAGGGCCTTGCCTCTTGTTACATAAAGCAAGGGGCTCCAGATATTCTCTTTCCCTTGCCCTTGGCAGTGGGGGCATGAACATGTGTCCTGGGCTTCATCAATCCTGCCTGGGACTCTAAAACTCCAGCTAGTAATGCAAACCAAGGATAGTTAGCAATTATTCATAGCTGTGGAGTTGAGAATCTGTGTTTGTGACATGTAGCAGAACCCAAACTAAATTGTTCCTGTGGTGTGACATTGACTGTGCTCTCTTGTCCTAGTTTCTCTTGCTTTTCTGCTCATTTTCTACATTTGATTCTTCCACCTTCCTGCCATTATGTGAGATATTAAATTTCTTTCCAGTAAATTTCTGCTTAAGATAAACAGAACTGATTTCTATTTGTTCCTAAGAATCTACACATTTTCCAGTTTAATGTAGTGATCACAAATAAAAGCTCATTTATATTTTAGATTTAAAAATAGGACAAAATATTATATTATTCTCCTACTATGTATGATCTGTCATTCTCATTCACATTTAATACAAATTAGGGTACAGGAATCTTTTTGGTACTCAGAACAAACACATTAAGTAAAGTAAAAATAAATATCAGAAAACAGTCTAAGCCACATTAACTTAGTAACAACTTTTACTGAAATTATTTTTTAAAGTTAGATTATAAAGTCTTTGAATGTAAAATGCTACTTTAACTCATTTTGTAAAGATGCTTACTATATGCCCATTTACCAAAGTCATGGTTTTGAAGTTAAGAATTTGAATCTAAGAAGAAAGTCATAATAAAGTAAGATTGATGTCCTAAGCATTTACTTGACATCACACACCAGAAAAGCAAATCATAGCCACTCATGGAATAACATTACATAGCAGGTGGTATATATAAAAATATTATTTTAACAATGTTAAAATGATAGCTAAGATAAAATAAGACAAAGATGAATTAAACTAATTAATGACTGTCTTACACTTTAGAATTTAGATTTTTTGTTTGTTTGTTTGGTGGGAGTGGAGAGAATATAATATGGTGTAAGCCTCTTAGGAACCAAGTTCCAGAGTACTTGAAGTGGTATCTTGTTTTGTACCAAGTGTACCTATAATTATATTGCTTCCTATTTATATGGTGGCTTTACAATTTTTAATATGCTTTTTAAAAGACAGTATTTCATTTAAGTCTTACAGGAAAACTTACAAGAATAATAGGGCAAGTATAATTATCTCTAAGACAAAATAGTTTTGTCAGAGGCTCAGAGAAATAGTTTCCTTAAATTTGTATTTCCAAAGCGAAGCACCAGAGTCAAGAAACATTCGTAAATCTCCTCACAAATATTCCATGAACTTATGCATCTATCTAGTGCTTTGGGAACAGCTTTAATACAGAGTGGTTGCTGATATGAATGTTCATGAAGTTTTCCCTCTTGAAAACATTTTTTCGACACCTATTCTCTCTGTTAATTCAAGGTCTCCTCAAAATCAGATCAAATACAGGAAATGAAAAAGAATTAAGTGATGATTATTAACAAATTAAAACAAAATCACAAAACACTTTATTAAAAACTTAAAAATAATTCTCACAAGATTGGAAAGCCAGTAAATAGTAAAAAAAAAATTCAAGACAAAGAGAAGTATGTTAAGTTAGGCAGCTTTGAGTAAATAGAGAGGTAAGAAAGGGGTGTGTGGTGTGTGTGTGTGTGTGTGTGTGTGTGTGTGTGTGTGTGTGTGTGTGATTGTTAGTACATTTATGGCTTCTAGCTGTTAATCTTTTTGTTCTATTAATGATAGCTGAAAAATCTAATTTGTGTTTATATTTAGCTGGAAAGACTCAAATGAGTCTTATGCTAAGTAGTCTAAAAACTAAAATTAGTTACTGAGGTGTGCTATGTAGGTGGAGAACAAAAAGAACATAATCAAAAGTTTTTTCATGTTTTACATTTGATGCAAAAAATACTCAAATGTTTATAAATTCATGAATTACATTTTTAATACACACCTGCCAACGGAACACACTGCTTTACATGTGTAATAAGGTTGCCTGCTGGAGTTCTCAAGATCATAAAGCACAATCACACCATCTGAACCACCTGATAACATGCTAATAAGAAAAAAATTCACATTAATTTATCATTTTATATAGTTCATTTATGACCAAGTATTTCTGAAAATTACTGATCTACAAACTCAAATTTATTATGCCCATAAATACAGAGTAAATCTTCATTAGTATAGACTGAGATAAACTAAAATTTTTAATCTAATATTTGTGGAAGAATGAGTATAGAAAGATTCAATCTGTGATCAGTTAAAATTTACCTTCATGATTCCAAAAAGCAAGGACAGTAGAAACAAGATGGCAAAAGATACTTCTTATTTAAGGAAGTGAAATATTACAAAGTCATTTTAAATGGCCTAGTTATAAATGGAATCAGACAGACAAGTTATTACTGATGCTAGCTATCTGACCCTGGGCTTTTTATACTGCCTGGCAAAAAATAGGGGATCCATAAGTGTTAGATTTCTTCTCTCCGTTATGAATGCATTTACTCAACTCATTCAATTTTGAGCTTCTGCAATACGCTAGGCATATTGCTAGGCGTTATGCCAATTCAACTATGAACAAGACAGGCATGATTCCTGACTCCCCAGTTTACAATCTAATAGGGAAAACACATAGATTTGTGAATTTAATTTATATATCTATATATGTAAATATGCATCTATATAAAGTATTGCTATTTGTTAATATTACTGCTCACCATCAATTCTGGTGCTGTCTCTATTCATTCTTGTTCTGATTTTATTCTCTGGTAGATTCTTAAGAAAGGCCTAATGAGAACAATACTCCCTGAATTCTTGTATGTTACTAATAATTAGTCCTTTTGTACTTGAAAATTAGTCTGGCTGGATATAAAATCCTTGACTCACATTTTATTTCCTTGAACCTCTTATAAAAGAAACTTCATTTCTTTGAGCATAAAGTTCAAAGTCTGGTTACAATATGATTCTCTTTCTCTTATATGTAGCTTCAGATTTTATTCATTCTAGGAATGTTTCCTTGGAATATAGTTTTTTTTTTTTTTGGAATATAGTTTTGTTCTTTATTCCATTCTCTTCCTTTGGGTTTCTTCTCTGGAAACTCCTATTATATGTATGTTAGATCTTCTTTGCCTATCTTCTACATACATCTGTATCTCAAATACTTTTCCTTTCTCCATTTCTTTTTGATTTTTAAATGTTTCCTCTTATATTTTATTTGCTTGTGCTCCTTATGCTTTAGTCTTCATTTCTGAAACTTTCTTTTCTAATTTTTCCTTGAGTTTGATCATCTCATTTTTCAGTTTTTCTAATTCCTACTTATGTTACTCTTTCATACACTGTATCTTTTAAAAATGACTTTTAGGGACATCCCTGGAAGTCCAGTGGTTAAGACTCTGTGCTTCCACTGCAGGAGGCACAGGTTTGATCCCTGATCGGGGAACTAAGATCCCACATGCCATGTGGTTCAGCCAAAAAAATAAAGAAAATAAAAAACAGAAATGACTTTCAGCTAGTTTTAAAATATTAGGTAGAGTTCTCATCTATTTTGTGGGTATAACTTTCTGGCACAACTACACTGTCTAAAGGAACATTATTCTATTTATTCTCTTTGTTCTTAAAATAATTTTGTACAGGCTTTGATCTTAATCCTATTCTTTTGCTCATTTTTATGTAAAATTAATTTTCTTAAACTTTTAAAAGGGAGGCTTCATTTATAACAATATTTAAAATTTATATCTCTAGAACATCCCCCTCCTCCTCTTTTTCAAATAAGATGCTCAAAATATGGCAGCTAACTTTCAGAGATTTCCTGATTCTATTCACCTCCCCAATTTTTATCTGATCCATCTTTTTCCCTTGTTTCTTTCTATTGTCTCTGTACTGCTCACTTTGGATTCTATTCCAAAGAGTTTCTCCTCAACGTAGGGTTCTGTCCATTAGGACATCTTTAGGTGATTAGCTGGAGAGATGATGGGGCCTAAAGTACTCCAGCTCCTTTGGGTCTTACTGTGAATCCCTTGAACAACTAGAGTACACAATCCTTTCCCCGTTTCAATGTTGTAGTCAAATTGGCTTGCTGAGCTTTCAACTGTCAGTTATTTTGAGTTATCAGGTCTATTAGTGCCCCACTGGTTTTTATTGCCTCCCCTGGTATAGATGCTGATACCACACTGATTTTGTAGTTATCAGTGCTTTGCTCCCATTCATCCATATTTTGTGGTTTGTGGAGATATCTGATCACTTATATTTGTTATGAGTGTTGTACATTGGTTTTTTATTTTGCCATCTTTAGTTTCTTTGTTATTTATAGTTTAACATAAAGAGCTTGTGTCAGAAATGAACACACTTCTTTCTTCACTGAGATAGTCTTGCTACAAAAAAAAATATAGCTCATCTAAACTGTGTGCTTAGTGACTTGTACCACATTCTGGTACAAGTGCCTCATCTTGTTGTGAACCAGATACAAAGGGTTCATGAACTAGCAGCATGTCCAAGAAGCACTGATTTATAGACTTGTTTTAAGAAAAATTCAATATCAATTTATAGGACAATTAGGTTAGTTTAACAGTACTTCTTTAAAGTTCTTTGCTCAAATAGTTCTAAATCAGATTGATGATGGGGCAGTAAAGAAAGACAGCAAGTAATGCCATGCTGAAGGGTTTTTTTTTTTAATACTCAGTGTTAGCTTCATTACAAAATTTTGTGGTTCAGTTACTCATTGTGTATACAGAGAAATCTTTGTAAATTTTAACAACTACAGCTTTTATTTTGGTTGATAACATGTTGCAGCTTGTTTGAACACAGTTTTGAGTTCATGTGTACCATAACAATTCCAAAAACATTTTCTGCATATTTGTACTTTGTGAAATACTGTTTTTCACCATGGCATTACATGTATTATCAATGTAAAAACAACTGTTTTCAAAGCTGAACTTTTAGACTTAATTTAAATTGTATTTACAATAACATAAGATGTTTCATCTTTGCTAGAATGACTTCCAAAAGCTTTCCTTTGATTACATTAATTGGGTGAAAAAAATTGATTATTGTAATTAACTGACTTTGTAGTTGAAGTATCTGATGGCAATGATGTTACTTAACTCTACGGTTATTACCCTGCTAATAAAGTGAACACAGTAAAAGACAGGACTTGACGTTTTTACGTGGACAAGAAAACTCGGTACCAAAGACACATGGAATTAACTCAGAAGAATTTAGAAGACATAAAAGAAAATTCAAGCTTCACAGGATGATATACAGATGTACTTTATGTAGTTGCACTTGTTAGAATGTTGTTTTCAGATAGACTTCTTCTATTAACTCTTAACTTTGGAAATAAATGCTTCTTTACAAAATTTATGTATTCTAGTTTTCATTCTGGTTTTCCGTGGTATCACTACAGCTCTCACAGTGGTTGGTAAATATTAACAAGTATTTTGAACAAGTTACACGTGAATTGATTTTTCTGAGAAAAAGAAGATCTATATTTAATTTTCCACTAAACATTCATTTTGCTTTTTATTTCTCTTTCCTGCCAAAAGGGTTTAATGCAAAATACAAGTCTTAGCAAACAATGAAATAAATAGTTGTAGATTTTTACTATGCAAAAAAGGGGAAAAGGGGGAAACCACCGTAGTGAGAATCTTGATTTTTCTGTATATGCTCTGCAAAGACTCCTCAGTCTGTTATTTCTCACACATATTTAATGCACATGTAATCTATAACTTCCCACATTTCTCACTAACTCTCCCAACTGGTAGCCTACTGGATTCATGTACTTTACAGGTCAAACAACTGATCACTACCCCAAATGACTGGCTGAAGTACTGAACATTTTTTTCTACCAGCACCTAAGACCAAAAGAAATCAGCTATCCCTTGCTGCTCATGTCTGCATTATTTTATAAGCAAATGTCCCACACCTGTCCTTAATTTGGAGGTGTTATCTTGAGCCTGGAAAAGGTCAGGAGGAAGAGAAGAATTATCACAGGTCATCTTTTAGATTTAACCGTGTGTTATAAAGTGAGCATTTGTTCACTGTACATGTTTCTCATATACTACTAAGTGAGACCATGACAGAGCCTGGAAATAAAAATGGATTTCTATTAAACCTACTCTGGCTTATTTTAATGTAAATAATAACACTTCATTATAATATAAAAATTTGGGGGCAAATGCTAAACAGAACATGATAAGACAAACTTTTCTTTAGTTACTTTTACACTTGTCTTAATTTTAGACCAGAAGAAGGGTTTTGAACTTTCTTGTAAGAGTAATGTGGGGTAGATGAGTTTTAAGTGCGGGAGATGGCACATTTTTCTAAGCACTTCAGCTGTTGTATGGAAAATGGATTGAAAGGTAAAAGTATAGGTGATAATGCTTTTGATTAACAACAGTGGTGGCAACAATTTACAGTATGCCATGTCCTATGCTAATCATGTTATACATATTATCTCAATTAATCTTCACAACAAACTTGTTAGATATTGTTGTTACATTGTGTAGCTAAGGGAACTGTAAATTAGAGAGGTTAGATAAATTGCTCAAGGCCACATAGCTGATAAATATAAAGCCAGGAGGAACTCAAACACAAGTCTGGTGTGCTTCAAACTTAATTCTCCAAAATACACTTCTGCTTTTTATATTTGTTTTCCCACTAGACTGCTTGAGAGTAACAACTCTGTTTTGAAATAGCACCTAAAGACATACCTCAGCACTTACACACTCTCTGCATCCAAAAAAGTTCAGTATTTGTTGATTTAACAATGAATATATTTATATTAAAGTAGTTTAGAAATGTTTATTTGGCAACATTTCATAGGTTCAATGTTCTGTATTTATTTGAAATTAATAATGCCAGATTTAAAATGCTACAAATTTAGAATTTTTATTAATTTTTATGAAACTTCAGAAAATTAATCTGAAAGCAAGATTTTACTGGATCTCACTTAGGAACAAAAATGATTATGTAATAAACTTACTATCTCCCTTCAACAGGGTCAATGTCAAGGGTGTTAACTCCACTGCCATGGATCCTTTCAACATCTCTGTCTTTGTTTAACTCCAGTCCCAAAACCCTGCAAAACATAAAAATTAAAAGGAGGAAAAGGAAAAATAAAATTAAACAATAAGAAAGTAATTTAACATTAAAACGTCCTTATTTCACCAAAATTACATGGAGTCAAAAATCACAAGTAATGCTTAAATCTCCTAACATACATCCAAAGGTATTTATAGATTATTAAAGACCTTACACAAATTTTTTAAATAACAAAAGTACTAACAGTTACATGTAAAGAATTTCTCCTGAAGCAGTCTTAATTATCTTATCTCTTATTTAAAGAGTGTATTTTATTAATTTTTAATTTAGATAGCTAGAAACTGAAACAGATTTTCATGAACAAAAAGTTAAATTCTGGTAACTTAAACTTAGCTGAGGACATCTAGTGGACAAAAGTTTAAATTACAGTTTTTTTAAAAAAATTCCTTTGTTTCTTAAGCCTTATAGAAATATAAAACGAGCATGTTCAACTCAACAATTAAGCACATTTAAATAAATCAAATTAAATATAAATAAAAATGATTAACAAGTACTCTCACAAATTAAGACGAATGAAATTTCTGATATTCAATAACTGTAAACCATCATTATCCTGGTGAGGACGTTAAGATTAAATGAGTTGAAACATAAAAAGTGCTCATGACAATGCCCAGCATATAGTAAGTGCCTAGTGAATGTTAACTATTAGAATTTGTCTCAATCTTTTGGATGTCAATAAGCATTTACATTTTATCTCAACCTTTTGGATGTCAAATGATCTCTAAATTCATTACTGATCAAAATAATGTTAATTTAAATAAGATTTCCCCCCAGTTTTATTGAGAAATAAATGAATACATCATTGTATAAGTTTAAGGTATACAGCATGATGGCTTAATTTACATATATTGTGAAATGATTACTACAATGAGTTCAGCTAACATCTATCATCTCATATAGATACAACAAAAAGAAAAAAAATGTTTCTCCTTGTGATGAGAAGTCTTAGGATTTACTAACAACTTTCCTATATATCATACATCAGTGTTAACTATAGTCAATATGTTGTACATTACATCCCTAGTACTTATTTATCTTATAACTGGAATTTTGTACATTTTGACCACTTTCCTCCAACTCCTCCTGCTCCCACCCCCTCCCTCTGGTAACCACAAGTCTCATCTCTTTTTCTATGAGTGTTTTTTTTTCTTTTAAGAGTCCACATATTTAAGTAAAATCATACAGTATTTGTCTTCCTCTGTCAGACTTATTTCCTTTAGCATAATGCCTTCAAGGTCCACCCATGTAGTTGCAAATGGTAGGATTTCCTCACTTTTTGTAGCTAAATAAATTCCATTGTATGTATATACCACAACTTCTTTATCCATTCATTCATATGTGGACACTTAGGTTTCCTTGTCATGGCTATTGTAAATAATGCTGCTATGAACATGGAGGTGCAGATATCTTTGCCAGTTATCGTTTTCATTTCCTTTGGATATATTCCCAGAAATGAAACTGCTAGATCATGTAGTAGTTCTATTTTTAATTTTTTGAGGATCCTCCATTCTAGTTTTCCACAGTGGCTGTACTAATTTACAAATCCACCACCAGTGCGCAAGGGTTTCATATTCTCCACATCCACTCCAGCATTTGTTATCTCTTGCCTTTTTGATAATAGACGTTCTAACAGGTGTGAGGTGTTGTCTCACTGTTTTTGCACTTCCCTGATGACTAGTGATGCTGAACATCTTTTCACGTACCTGTCAGCCATCTGTATATCTTCTTTGGAAAAATGTCTATTCAGGTTCTTTGCCCATTTTTCAATATATTTTTTTTTTGCTATTGAGTTGTATGAGTTCTTCATATGTTTTGGAAATTAACCCCTTATCAGATAAATGGTTTGCAAATATTTTTTCCCATTCTGTAGGTTGTCTTTTCACTGTGTTGATGGTTTCTTTTGCTGTACAGAAGCTTTTTAGTTTGATGTAGTCTCACTTGTTTATCTGTTTCTGATTTTGTTTTTTTTTTTGGTAAGAGTGCTTATTCCATGTTATATCACACTGTAGTTGGTAGGTATGCAGTAACCAAAACCCATCCTATAATGGAAAAAAAGCTGTTGAAATGGACAAGTTTCACATCACGGCCCTGGTGTTTATTCCCTACCGTTCACAGTTTGCTTTCCTTTGGTCTAAGATCCACCCCTCTCCACTCCTCCCCACCTTTGGAGTTCTTTCACTTGTTTATTTTTGGTTTTGTTGCTTCTGCTTTAAGTGTCATATCCAAAAAATCATTACCAAGGCCATGTTAAAGAGCTTTATTGCTATGTTTTCTTCTAAGATTTTCATGGTTTCAGGACTTACATTTAAGTCTTTAATCCATTTCAAGTTAATTTTTGTGAGGGGTGTAAAATAGGGGTCAAGTTTCATAAAATGAGAAGTTTTAACCTATCAAATTATCATAGTTTTTTTTTTTTTAAAAATAACAATGCACAGTGCTAGGAAAGGTACATACTGATACTTTTTTTTTTTTTTTTTTTTCTGCGGTACGCGGGCCTCTCACTGTTGTGGCCTCTCCTGTTGCAGAGCACAGGCTCCGGATGCGCAGGCTCAGCGGCCATGGCTCACGGGCCTAGCCGCTCCATGGCATGTGGGATCTTCCTGGACTGGGGCACGAACCCGTGTCCCCTGCATCGGCAGGCGGACTCTCAACCACTGTACCACCAGGGAAGCCCCATACTGATACTTTTATGCAGTGACAGTAACAGTACTATTAATTCCCATAAATATTTTGGAAATCATTTTAACAGTAGCAAATGTCTGATTTAAAGATATACAAGTTCCTCTTTTTCTCTTGCAAGACAGTTTAGCCTTAGATTCAAATATCCAGTCTAACACTTACTACTTGTCTAACCTTGATCAATAATAAAAACAACTAATATTAATTAAGAGCCTACTATTTGCTGACATTGTAATCACTTTATTAAGTGTAATAAATGGTATTCCTAAGTAGTAACTTTCCTGGTGGTAGATTACATTATTAAACACCTTACCTGATTATAAAACTAAGACATAAGTAATTTGCCCAAAATCACATAATAATTGGTTGAACTACATCTGAACTCTGACATTTTTTTCTCCAGACCATTATGCTCTTCTACCATTTCTAAACTTCAATATTTCACCAGAAAATAATATTTCACATTTTCTCCACTGAAATATCTATTTCCTCTTAAAATATTTTTCCATCTGATGACTTTTAAAATTATAACAGTAATATTTGCTTCTTATAACAAGTAAAATAGTATCATAAAAACATGTACAAAGAGAATCATCCCTTCCTTAAGCTCCCTCTCCTAACAGTGAAAACATGGTCTCTATTATCATTAATATATTTATTTGATCAATCCCCCTGTATGTAACCAATCTCCCATCTCCACTACTACCCCGTCCCCCAACAAGGATGCTGCTTACCAGGCTTAGGATTTGATTTCTGCTTCTCTCAGCACCCTGATCAGCTGAGCTTGCCTGTCTCCACCTTTGGACTACCTCCTCAACCTGCTCAGCCAGTGAAATCTCAGTTTCGGCCAATCTAATACCTGCCTTTTAGGTAGCCTACCTCTACCCAACCTAAATACTTTAGGTCTGAATTGTTTGGGAACCAGAAGGAGGGGTTAAGATGAAGGGAAAGGGGGAGGGTACTACAATAGGGAAACAGGGGCGGGGTTTGTGTGGAAGGAGGCAAGGTGTGCAAAAAATAGCTAAAATGGCAGGCCCGAGACTGCTATCTTTAGAAAGGGCTGCTTGCAAGACTGGCCCTTACCTGCCTTCTGGGATTTCAGGAGGGTTCCCATCATTTCTGGATAAGAATGGCTCACTGTGCCCAAACTAATATTTGGAGCAAACAATGTACATTATGGATACCTACATTCCTTCTGGGAGTCTGAAATTTTGGTACATGCTAAGCAGAAAGTGCCTATGTGGCCAGTTCTCAATTAAAAACTCTAGGCACTGAGTCTCTAATGAGATTCCCTGATAGACAGTTTCACCTAAGCTGTCACAATTCATTTCTAAAGAAATGAAGCTTATCTGTGTGACTCCACTGGGAGCTTGTGCCTGGTCTCCTTCACAAGTCACCCATGTGCCTTTCCCTCCACTGATTTTACCTTGTATCCTTTTGCTGTAATAAATCATAGCCATGAGTAATATGGTACAACCGTATGCTGCATACTGAGCCCTTCCAGAGAATCCTCAAACCTGGGGGTGGTCTTGGGGACTCCCCCCACACAAAAGCATAGAAGTAGAAGGAAAAGGGGTAGGGAGAATATGGGAGAAAAGAGGGAGGGGAGAAAGTGAAGGAGAGAGGGTGAAGGGGAAAGGAGTGAAAGAGAAGAGATATGGGGGAAGGCAGAGGAAATTGGGGTAAGGAGGGTAAGGAAAAGAGCGAGTCCTTTTAACTTTGTTTTAACATCTTAAGATGGCTTAAAAAATTTATTATATCCTTCCATCTTCTTCAATGATGAAATACTTTCATTTTTATTTTTTTAGGCTATGACATTTTTTTAAAAAAATACATTTATTTATTTATCTTATTTATTTTATTTTTGGCTGTGTTGGGTCTTCGTTGCTGTGCGCGGGCTTTCTCTAGTTGTGGCGAGCGGGGGCTACTCTTCATGCGGTGTGCGGGCTTCTCATTGCGGTGGCTTTTCCTGTTGTGGAGCACAGGCTCTAGGCATGTGGGCTTCAGTAGTTGTGGCATGCAGGCTCAGGACTTGTGGCCTGCGGGCTCTAGAGCGCAGGCTCAGTTGTGGCGCACGGGCTTAGTTGCTCCGTGGCGTGTGGGATCTTCCTGGACCAGGGCTTGAACCCATGTCCCCTGCATTGGTAGGCAGATTCTTAACCACTGTGCCACCAGGGAAACCCCTATGACATTTTTTTGAATACAAGTTTCCCTGTTTCCCCTAAGTTGTAGAAATAGTTTTCCTTTCTCTCCAGATAATTTATAACTTCAATTTTCATTCCATCTTGGACTCAAGAGTTATCTGGAATGTAATTCCTAATTCTTTAAACATTGAATTAGAGGTGATGGTGATGTTCTCATTAATTAATTTACTTCCAATTTCTTTAGCTTATGATCAAAGAATATGACCTGTAAAGATGGCTACCTTTTTGAATTTGTTAAAGTTTTCTTGGTAGCCAAGTACATAAAAATTTTGGTAAATGTACCACTGACATAAAAAACATGCACATTCTCTAAGAGATGTAAAGTTATATATGTCTATTAAATTTGGTGTGTTGTTTATCCACTTCCCCCATATGTATGTATTCTCTCTCTACTATATCAGGACCATTCTGGAAAAGAAACTAGTGTCAAATTTTCCTTACATTTTGCTTTATATACTTAACTGTTTGAATACATGTTTTATTACACCAATTCTTCATCAATTGTGCTTCAAATAATATCGCCTATTACAATGTTTGGTGCTTTTAACCAAAAATCTCACCTTAACTAATATTAACAGTGACTTCTGCATTTTGTTGACAATTGTTTAATATCTTTTTATCCTCTACTTTAACTTTTAATATTTAAGAATTTTGTAAACTATTTAAAAATATTTTAACTTGAGGTATTTCTGAGCAACAGCTTTTAGCTATATTTTATTTAAAAACTAATCTGATAATCTGTGCTTCTTAATGGGAGGAATCAGCCTGTTCACCTTTGGTATGACATCTCATATACTTGGTATTTATTGTTTACTTAATGTCATAGTGTCATAGTTCCATCTTTAACTTTTCATTTTGCTAGTTCAATGAAGTTGCTGTTCATTCCCCTTTGCTAATTTTGAAGCATGTCTAAAAAGATCTTCATCAGCCATGTTATATATTTCCAGCTTGTTTATTATTATATATTTAGATTTAACCATACACATACTACAAGGTTCATTGCTCTCCTCTGTTTCCTCTCCTCTTCATCATTTACGTACCCTAGGGCCTTGTTCAAATACATTTATTCATCAATTAATGTTGTTCCTTGGGTATTTTTTCTTGAAGGGGAAAGGGGTGAAATATTTCTAGGAATTTCAGCATATGCACAATATTGGACAGATTGGCTAAATTTGGATTCCTGACTTGCAGTCCTTTTTTCTTATTAGTAGATATCATTCCAGATTGGCTAAATTTGGATTCCTGACTTGCAGTCCTTTTTTCTTGTTAGTAGATATCATTCCAGTCTCTAGAACTGCTAAGATGTCTAATGTCAACCTGTTTTTCTTTTATGAATAAATTGTTTACCATTGGAAGCTTTTAATAATTTTTTTCTCCATTCCTAGATATATTTACTAGGGTATTTGTAATTTTATGTCTTTTTCATCAATCCTATTGTACTTCAGTGAACCTTTTTAGTCTGTGAATCTAGTCTCTGCTTGTTTGTTTTGTTCTCCCTCTGGAATTATTATTGCCTCTGGGGTCTTCTGGATCTATTCTCCAAATCTCTTATCCTTTCTCTCATACTTTTTATACTTGCTTTGTGATTTGACATATTTCTTTCATTTGATCATCCACTTCATTAGTCAATATTCAAAAGTAGCCACTCCAGTTTGAGGTAAGATAACTAGCACACTTTACCCATCTCCCTAGAAATACAACTATAAAATGTGAACAAAATGCATGGAATACCTATTTGAGAACTCCAAAAAAAAAGTAAATAGCAGCAACTGGACTGGGGGAAACACCAAATCCAACATACCACCAAAACAATGGCCAGTTTATTATTTTTTTTTTTCTCTGCTACTTTCTGGCTGGAAACCTGGAAGTGAGCACTGTGGCACAGACAGAGAAAGTTCCAGGAGTAAAAAAGGAAACTCCAATACTCAAGGACATGCAGAAATCACCCATCTATATTTTTTCTCTCTTTTCTCCATTCTCTTGTGGCCCAGCCCCTAGGCAATCTGATAGCAGCACTGGCAATGGCTGGAAATAGTGACCTGAGGGAGCCAAAACTCTGAGGGAAAGAATCTGTTTTCTCTGTTCATCAGAGCTCTGATCCCAAGAGAGTGGGTCCAATCACCATTGCTTTCTTCCTCTGTCTTCCCACTTACAGGCCCAGAACTGGGCCCAAACACATTAGTGTATGGTAGAACAGGGTAACTAGAGCCCAATGTTTCCAGCAGGAGTACCAAAAGGGAGAGTCCCAGTGATGAGAGGTACCAGAAAGATCACTGAGAGAAAGACGCTCAGGAAGGCAACCTCATAAAGTTATTTATGAACTCCAGGACTCATCACTGAGCAGAGCATGCATGGAGCTAACCTTAAGTAGCATACAAAAGATTCTGAAAACTAACAGAGTACCACTCAGGTAACAGACTACTGAGTGGCACACATTGGGGGCAGATTAGAAATGGCTTTGAAAACTGAATTGACATTAGAACCATGGCAGACATAACAAGGTAAGAACTTTCAGCCTGAACCTAACTTCGCCAATTGCTTCTTAAAACAAAAATATCAACATTCTTCATAGGACTGAAAAAAGACTCAGAGTTTCATGACATTACAAAATGTCCAGGATACAATGCAAAATTACTCTACATATGAAGAACCATGGACATTTCAACTTGTATGGGAAAAGACAATCAACAGACACCAAAGCTGAGGTGACACAGATGTTGGAATTATCTGACAAAGACTTCAAGGCAGCCATTAAAATATGCCTGAGCAAGCAAATGTGAACGTAATTGAAACAAATGTTAAAAAAGGAAAGTCTCAGCAAAGAAAAAGAAGATATAATTAAGAAACAAATGGAAATTTTAGAACTGAAAAATATTAAATTATTTTTCATCAAAAATCTAATTTTCATTATAAATTATTTTTCTGACAGACTAAATTGCAGATTAGAGATGACAGAGGAAAAAGTCAGTGAACCTAAACACAGATCAATTGAAATTACACAATTTAACAACATAGGGAAAAAAGACTAAAAAAAAAAAAGAAGAAAAGAAAAGAACACAGCCTCAGGGACCTACGTAACAATTATAAAAGGCCAAACGTCATCAGAGTCCCAGAAAGAAAGAAGAAAGTGGTATATAAAAAATATTGGACAGAAATAATGGCTGAAAACATCCTAAGTTTGTGGAAAGATATAAATCTGCAAGTTCAAGAAGCAGAATAGACTCTAACTATGATAAACCCAAAGAAGTCCATGCTCAGACACATTATAATCAAACTGCTGAAAACTAAAAACAAAGAAAATTTCAAAGCAACCGGAGAGAATGACAAATTACCTATAGAGAAACAAATGATTGAACTAACTGCAGATTCCTTTTCCGAAACCATAGAGCCATCCAGACTTGTTCTAAAAGAATTTCTAAACAAAGTTCTTCAGACAGAAGTGAAGTGATATAGGAAGGAAACTTGGGATATCAGAAAAGAAAACACCAGAAATGATAAATATCTAGGGAAATAGGCTATTCTTTCCTTTAAAATATGTTTGATGGTTGAAAACAAAAATTGTAACACTGTCCAATGGAATTTACAATGTATGTAAATCTAATATGTAAGACAACACATATGGTGGAAGGTAAAGGGTGATAAAGTTTCAATATACCAAATGAAGGAGTAAAATATTGATTCTAAGTAGAAAATGAAAAGTTAGGTAGGTGTTTTATAATTCCTAGAGCAATAACTAAAAAATACTATACAAAGAGATATAGTCAAAATCACAATAGATAAATTAAAACAGAATATTAAATAATGTTCAAATAACCCAAAAGAAAGCAGGAAAGGGTAAATAAAAATGTGAAGCAATCATTACTTTCATTCACTGCTCATAGAAATGTAAGCTTTTAGAAAACTGTCAGTTTCTTAAAAAGTGAAACATATACCTAGTCATTCCACTGCCAGGTATTCACCCAAGAGAAATAAAAGCATACGCCCATACAAAGACTCGTGCATGAATCTTTAGAGCAACTTTATATGTACTAGTCCCAAAACAACTCAAATGCCCATCAACAAATGAATGGATAACGAGTCATGGTATATCCACAAAATGGAAAACTCCTCAGCAATAAAAAAGAATGGATATATGCAACAGGATGGAGAAATTTCAAAATAATTGAGTGAAAGAACGCTAAGAAAAAATAATTTCATTTATATAAAATTCTGAAATATACAAACTAATTAATAGTGGCAGAAAGCAGATAGGTAGTTTCCTGGAGTAGAAAGAATGTGAAACAGGGAAAGAAGGGAGAAAGGGATTACAGTCTTGATGAAATTTTGGGGCTTATGGATGGTTGTTATCTTGATTATGGTGATGGTATCAAAAGTGTATATATATGTCAAAACTCATCAAACTGTATACTCTAATGTGCAGTTTAGTGTATATCATTGTACCTCAGTAGAGTTACAAAATAAAAAAGGAGGGTATGAATTATAAACATTGCATTTTAGTGTTCATGTCTTTGCCTGTAGTCAATGACAAGGAAGAAACTGGGGCAAACAACAGTAGACATCTTCTTTGAATAAAATAGGACTGTATGTTTGTTTAGTTAAGCTAAAGTATCATTAAAGAGGGGAATCTTAAAAAAAAAACTACCTTAAACACTTTAACTTAAATATACAAGTAGTCCTTATTTTGCATTGTCTGATACACACGAATTTCAGTTAACATGATTTAGTTAATACTAGACCATGACAACATGGTTCAAATCTCAGTTACCATGGTATATTAACTGTGAGATACTATGAAAATAACATGTACATTAAAATTAGTGAGCGCTTTGCATGACTTCTTTCAAAGTCTGCAGATGATCACTGTGCATTTGTTATTCAGTTCACACACAGCATTTAGTTTTGTTACCTCTGTGCCCCTGAGATAAACCCACAAGGAATTCCACAAAAATGGATAACTGAATGGGGGAACTGGCAAACATAATTAAAGTGCACGAAAGCAACACAAAGTGATGATACTGGAAGTGAAACTCAAATTGAATGTAAATGGAATTACAAAAGAAATAGCTCACTGTGGGAATGTTGACATTGCTGCCATTTTAGAAACTCTAGATATGCAGACTGAAGAGATCAATGAAGGTGAACTTATCGACATAAATGAGGTAAAGTGTTTGTAATGAAAAGGCTGCATATGTCCCAGAAGAAGTGATGCTGGCAGAAATCTTCACATTAAAAGAACTCTCAAGGACTTCCCTGGTAGTTCAGTGGTCAAGACTCTGCACTCCCAATGCAGGGGGCACAGGTTCGATCCCTGGTCGGGGAACTAAGCTCCCGCATGCCGCACCACATGGCAATAAATAAATAAATAAATAAATAAATAAGAGAACTCTCAGAGATATTTCAAGCCATTGAGAATGTAAAGGATAAAATGTTGGAATCTGACACAAATTTAGAAAGGTGTGTGATAATTAGCCAAGGTAAAGAAAAGATGTTCAACTTGTAAGCTGTACAATGAGAAGACAAGCACTGCTCAAACTACTCTTGACAAGTTTTTTTTTTTAAACAAAGAAATATACTTTGGTTCTCATCATTTCTAATATTTTACATTACACAGATAACTGATAGTGACTTCTAGTGTTTCAAAAGAAATTTTTAAAGGTCACAGAACAATTTGAATTTTCCTCACTAATTATTAAGATAATTTTGCATAGGTTTTAGCTTACACAATCAGTTTTATGGATGTGCACTACTATGCAAAGCAAAGACTGTCTGAATATTAGCTAATTTTTTGAAGAAGAATGAAATGTGCTGAACAGAGGGCCATATCATCTTTCTTCCATAAACCATACCCATATTATATATAGTCTATGATTTTCAGGGATTGTTAAAATTTGTTTTTTATTTATTAATTTATATATTTTAGTTGGGTGAAAATTTAAGACATATGCAAAGCAACTGAATATGGAATCTAAGACATATGCAAAGCAATTTAATGTGGAATCTTTCTCAAGCAATGGTTCTCAATTCTAGCTATACATTACAATCAGCTAGGGCGCTTTAAAAAATTCCAGTGTCCTAGACCAATTAGACTAGAATCTATGGGGTTGGAACTATAGCATGAGTATTTTTCCAAATACCCTGTTATTTTAAATATTCTGGCAAAGTTGAAAAAGACTGTTTCATCTTTTTACACTTTCCCCAAATCTTTTATAATAATTGTCTCAATCATATCTCATTTTGTTTTAAGCCATTTGTTTGCAATGAGTATTTCAAAAGTGGTCCATTTAGTTTTGTAAGAATAACAACTTTTGTATTCATACTTCATCAGCTCACACTAAAATGACATCATCAGAATAATAAATAAAACTAGCATTAATAGGGTTAGGGACAAATAATGACTTTTGATAAGCACACAAAGCAATTGGTGGGAGAGATGTGCATGGGATTACTAGAGTACAGGTTTGTAACCAGAAGTGTTAAGTATGCTTGGGGAATCAGTGTTTTACAGAGGAAATGAAATCTATTTACAGATGGATTAATCTGGCAATTTGGTTAGGAAACCTTCACTGTTTTGAATTTTTATTTTTTCTAATGAAGTAAAAGGTTTAGGTCACAGAATTTTGATTGTGCTAAAGAGCTATACTTAGTTGCTTCCTCAGACCAAGGACTTTTTGGAATTAAAAGACAACAAGAAACCAAATTTTTCAGACCCTCAGTGGTGCACACGATTTACATTATTACTGATATGATAAGACCTCTGGTCATATGAGGGAAAAAAGAAAAATGCTGCTTCTTTTCAAAAAAGTACCTCTATTGTCACTGAAATTAAAGATAATGGACAACGTCACTCATTTTCCAAACTTTACTTCACTGATCATTAGGGAAGAATTGCAGAACTACCTGATGGAAACAAGCCACATAGTCAAAGCAGACTGACAAATTTAAGCAGACTGACAAATTTTGATACATACAAATTTTGCTTGAGTTCTTGCAGTTACTGGAATAAAAAACTCTGGATATGCCTGTATGCTTTTGTTAGAGTGGATGACCTAGCTGAAAAGGAATTACTGTCAACTGTGCACTAACGGGGGTTGGAGGACAGTAGGAGATGCAACCTCAATCATGCTTAAAACTAACCAAAACATGGTAAAAAAAATTAATACTCTTATTTAGTTAAAACTGTATGTACTATCTAGAAACATATTTACCCACTCTAAAAGCATAATACTAAAATGTAAGGATAATACATCTTAGAACACAAAACATCATACAAATTGTGCCAAACCCTCTTCTAGGCCATGGGAATACAGGGTTTTAGAAGACAATATACCAGTAAAAAAATAAGTATATAATACAATTTCAGTGGCAATAAATTGAATGAAGAAAATAGAGCAGAATAATGGGATGGAGAACCATTGAGAGCAAAGGAGGGATTCGGGGGCAGCAACTGACACATTTGATGGCTCCCTCTTTAAACAGTCTTCCCTCAGCATCCATGATACCTCACCACCCTGGTTTTCCTTCAATCCCTCTGGTTACTCCTTTTCAGTTCTTCTGCAGTCTCTTCTTCTGCCTAACTTTAAGTGTTGGTATTTTTCAGGTTTGTAATCACTGAATCGCTTCTCTCTTCTTACTCCACAAATAGTGCCTGGGTGATCTTATGTCCTCCCTCCTCACTTCACGTATCATCTTGCATTAAACATATCTAAATTTCTCCTGAGCATCAAACATATACTATATGCAACTGAGTCCTGCACCCTCCAAGTGAAATCTTCACACGTTCCTTGAAAGCAATATGGGAAAAGTCAATATGAGCAAAATTAAAGTAAAACTTGCTCCCTCTTTGGGGAGAGATGTTACCATCATTCACCCTGACATACAAGGCACATAGCTGGGAATCATTGCAGACTCTTCCTTTTGAATCATTCATTATATCCAATTAATCTCCATGGCTGGTTGATTCTATTTCTTAGATTTTTTTCAAATACCTTCACCCTCTTGGTCCCAACTGCCACGTCCCTGGCTCGGGCTTCCATCAACTCTCTCCTTGCAACAGTTACCTAACTTGGCTCCCAATGTTGCTCTCAACTTCAATCCATTCTCTAAGCAGATGACAAAATGCAACAGTTGTCACCTTATTCTCATCTTCTTACCACTTAACCAAGCATACAAGGCTCTTCCCCATCTAGCCTCCCCTACTTCTCCAGCTTCATCTCTTGTCAATGGCCCTCTCTCCACAATTCTCTGCTCTAGTCATGCTAAACTTTGTTCAATTCCTGGCCTATGCTCCGCCTTTAACATATTGCTTGGCACATAGTAACAGTTCACTAACTACGTTGACTAAATGAAAGAACGAATTCTTGGAAGATAGTTATTCCTTGGGAGTCGGGGAGAAGGAATAAAGTAAAATGAAAATATCCTCATTTAGATTTATAGCGCCCTCACTCGAGCCCGTGTGCGCACCCACCTGCCTACAGGTATATAAAAGCTATCCTATTTTCTCGAGCTACAGAACCTAAGAGAGAGTAAAGCCCAGTTGTGATGGGAGGAAAGTGGTAATGAGGCGGCCAAGTGTGAGGCAAAGCTAACACAGCCATTGGCCCAGATTTTAACCGGAATATTAGAGAAAAGAATAAGGTTTTCTTTACCTCCGTGTGGACTCCGCTCTCCGAAGGCGAAGAGGGTCGTCCAAACCCGCTTGTCGTGCCGACAAAAACCCTAGCATCCCGTCCCTTCACGACGGCTTGCGAACTGGACAGCGCCATGACAGAACACTGAGGCTGTGGTGTAGAGCGGAGTCTCCCATTGGTCAAGCATGATTTCACCTGGCCAATGGAGAGCGTCCTTACTTGAGGGTGTACGGAAGGAGGTGGGTGGGACTGCTCTGAGCCGGTGGGCGGGGTCAGCTTCCTGGGCGTTCTCTCTTTGGTCTCAGGGATCCCCGGCAGGTCACTCCACGACCTACGCTGGAGCCGGTGGGAAGGCATGGGTTGGTCTCAGAATTTGTTCCGTGTCTTGTGGAGAGCGCTGTCAAGGGAAGTGAAGGAGCAAGTGGGCACAGACCGGTTCGGGAACAAATACTACTATATCCCAGAGTACAAGAACTGGAGAGGTGAGATGAGAGCTAGGGCAGCGGTTGGGGGGTCGAAAAACGATGTGCGGCACTTGTAATCACCAGAGTAGACAACCTGAGTTCGTTCTCCCCACAGCTGTCTCTACTCTGGCCGCTGGCTTTCAGACGGGCTCTCGGTGAACGGCCCGGCGGGTGCCCGCCGTCCCTGCGCTGCAGCGCCCGTGTCCTGAGCCCGGCCGCGGCCGCGCTAGCGCTGTATCTGCCAGCGCCGAGAGCCTCGCCGGCGGAGGAACGCCCCCCCTGCCCCGCTCAGTGTGGGTCCTTGAGGTCGGGCGACGTAGACGGGGACAAGTCCACGGACGTCTTTTACCAAAGGGTCCCGGGAGGGGTAGGGAAGTGCCTTTCCTCCTCCCGTGACCCCCTTGCGACTAAGCTGGCGCGGTGTAATTGAAGAGGTGTATTTTGAGCGCCTCCGCTCTCCTCTTTCGTGGTGTTGACCTTTTGCAGTGGCTCCGGCGTTGGCCCCAGGCGTCACCTTCCTCCAGGCCAAAACTGTCAGAAGTAGGGCCATGCACGCTGACTGTGTGGAAAAGAGATCCTCGCCAGGCTCCACGTTACATTTCCCGTGAGTTTGCACTCCCAAGACCCTGTTGCGCTGACTTGAAGATACGGGGCGCTAACCGTGTTTCTGTGTAGGAATCTTGTGAAGTCTTGATGTTTGGGGAGGTAGGGGCCGTTGCTGGTCTTTGAGATCACACCACGTGGCAGTCGTCGTAAACTCTTCTGTGTTGTTCCAGCGCCGCGATGCAAAAGATCTCAGGCTTTGGGGTCAGAAAGGCATGGGTTAGAATCTCAACTACAATTACTCAAAATTGTTTTGCCTAGCCCTTTTCTGTAACTTATTTTAATATCTTAGACTTGTTTCCCTAATGAGCATTTAAACTCTACCAGGGCAGGAAATAAGTCTTAGAATGGTGGTGAAGTGTTTCTTGACAGAGGAAGCAGAGGGGAAAATGTTTCTTTTTCGTAAGTTGTCAGGTAACATTAAAAAAATACGAAAAACATCAGATTGACCTTTTTAAATTGAAGTATAATTTACATACAGTAACGTTCATCCTTTTTGGTGTATGGTTTTATGATTTTTGACAAATGCATACACTCATGTATCACCACAATCAAGATACAGAACAGTTCCATCACCCCCAAAAGTCCCTCCTACCCCTTAGTATTTCATTCCCTCACCCTGCCCTTGACAACCACTCATCTGTTTTACGTTCCTACAGTTTTGCCTTTTCCAGAACATCATGTATAAAAAATGGACTATATTGAATATGAGATGCAGTCTTTTGAGTCTAGCTTATTTCACATGGCATAATGCGGTTGAGATTTATCCATGTATCAGTAGTTCCTTTTTGTTACTAAGTAGTATTCCCTTCCATTATATGGGTTTACCACAGTTTATTTATCCATTCACCAGCTGAAGGACATTTATGTTGTTTCTACTGTTTTTGGTGATTGTGCAAAAAGCCTCTATAAACATTCCCATATAGGATTTTGTGTGAACATAATTTCTCTAGGGTAAACAGCTAGGAGTGGAATTGCTGAGTTGTGTGGTAAATGTATATATAACTAACTTTATAAGAAACTACCAAAGTGTTTTCCAAACTGGTTGTACCATTTTGCATTCCTGCCAGCAACACATGAAAGTTCTAGTTTCACATTCTCACCAGCACTTGGTTTTGTCAGTTTTTTTTGTTTTTATTTTTATTTTAGCCATTCTAATAGGTAGATAGTGTTATCTCATGGTTTTAATTTTCATTTTTCTAATGACTGAGGATGTTGAGAATCTTTTCATGTCTTATTTGCCATCCTTGGATCTTTGGTGAAGTATCTGTTCAAATCTTTTGACCATTAAAAAAAAATTGGTATTAATTTCATTTCATTGAAAATACAGTATCATTAAAGAAAGACTTAAATTAACAAAATCATATGTATTCTAAAATGGTATAATTTGTGAGTCACAGGTAATGTTTATCTTATAATTTTATTATTATAATACCAAGTTGTTTTCCAAAGTGCTTATGCCAATTTATGCTTCAATTAGCTTGATATCTTGAATCCATGTACTCTTGATTGTGAGAAAATCAGGCTTTTATCAGTGATGTAGTAGAATCACTGTATTCTGCTGTCTAATGTCTGTGTGTTTCTCAGTTCTTAGATAATTCAGGGCTGTGGTACAGATGTGTTATACGGTCTGTAAGTACCATTACACATTTCCTAAGCCTTCTACTATAAAGCAAGGGAAAATATTTTTAGTTTGTTTTCAAGCAAGTTTTCAAAAAATAAGTCATCTAACTTTTCTATTTCCTTGATAGGAAAGGTGGTTCTTTAGAGGTCTCCTTGAGTTTTCTTTGAATTGCATAATTGAACACCATCAATGAAGAGCGTTTAAGAACCCTTTAGAGGAAATTAATTTTTATTTTAATTCAGTTAATTACTGTGGTGCCAGTCATCAAAGAACTAGTATATTTTCCACATAGGGTTTTATTTAATAAGAGAAAATCTGTTGTTATGTAATTCAAAATAAATCTTGAGTATTGTCAGCTGAATTTAAGTTTAGAACTGTGGAAATTTTAACTTTTTTTAAAACATATTGGCATTTCAGGATAAAAAGATTATGAGTAAGCATGTACTCGGCATTTTTAATAGCAAAGTGTTGATCAACATCTTTTTATTGAAAGTTTGCTTGCTCTATAGTAGATTATTTAGTAGAAGATTCCTCAAACTTGATCTAGAAAATTCCTTAGTTATTGCACCCTTCTTATTTGTAATTTCCCTGAGTTTTTATCCATATGATTCCATTTATTGCATGTTTCAAAAGGTAATTCTCTTCCTTTCTAAGATAAATTCTTGTATTTGTATACTTGATTCTGACTGGAACCTCTTTGAACCTTGTTTTATTATTTTCACCTTCTTTTGCACATTTATTAAACATCTACACCCCTAAAAACTAACAAATTTGTTAACTGAAGAACTATTTTGAGTTGTTATTTGCTAATTGACATTGTGAATGTCCAGATTTTGGGGGTGGGGTGAATATTATGCATAATATGCAAAAACACCTGTTTGGAGTATTGTGTTTCATTCTGGACACCACAGTTTAGGAGAGATGCTTGAAAATCTAGTGTCCAGACAGGGATAATTATGATGATAAAATTTTCTAGAAATTATATACGTGAGTATTATTAGCTGTGAGTCTTGAGGAGGTTTACCCTTTGAAGAGAAGATTTTCAAGGAACTTCAAGTATATGAGAAATCGTGGTATAGAAAAGGATTAGGCTTGGGACTTAACTGGTGGTCCAGAGGTTAAGAATCTGCTTTCCAATTTAGGGGATGCAGGTTCAATCCCTGGTTGGCAAACTAAGATCCCACATGCCACAGGACAACTAAGCCCATGCACTGCAACTACTGAACCCGTGTGCCACAACTAGAGAGTCCAAGTGCCGCAACTACAGAGCCCACACAACGCAACTAGAGAGAAGCCTGCACACCACAATGAAAGATCCAGCATGCCGCAACTAAGACCTGACACAGCCAAATTTTTTTTTTTTTTTTTTTTTTTTGCGGTACGCGGGCCTCTCACTGTTGTGGCCTCTCCCGTTGCGGAGCCCTGCATCGGCAGGCGGATTCCCAACCACTGCGCCACCAGGGAAGCCCCAGCCAAATTTAAAAAAAAAAAAAAAAAGAAAAGGATTAGGCTCATCTGTATAGCCTTTTAACTCAGAACTTAGCTCAGAGGGTAAATGTTTACCTTTTTATAAGAAGCAACTTTCAGACTGTTAGGGCTGTGCTAGAAAAAGAAGAGAGTGCCTTATGTTTGATTGTAGCTGGGAGAATTTAGGGAGATAAGTAGCTGGAAACCTTTGATCAGCACCTTGAAGGATAAATACGATTCCACAAAGAGTGGTAGAAAAGTATTTCTGATTGGCACCTGGAAGGGATAGGAAGTACCACAGAGATTAGAAGGTAGTCCCATGTGGGTAGACTTCAGTGTAGAAGAACAATAGAAGCTGTTCTAGTGAGGGGATAGACAAGGTCAGATTATAAAAGGCCTTGCATAGGTTTGAAATTTATGCTTCATTCTGTAGGTGGTAGGTAGCCACTGAAAGCTTTTCAACAGAGAAAAGTTTGTGTCATAATTAGAGCTATTAGAGAAATGACTCTGGAAGTCCTGGGAAAGATGAGCTAGAGGGGAAGGGGAGGGAACTAAAATTCCGTTAGGTGGGAGCATTGCTAGGTTTACCGTGATCCTGGATAGAGATCTATTTGGACTGAAGTGATGGATGAAAAGTTTGATTTGACAAAACTTTTGGACTTGGTAATGAATTGGACTGTTAGAAGGGGACAGAAAAGAGGAGAGGCCAAAGTTGATTTTATTGTTTTAATTCTGGAGAACTGGTGGATGGTGGTGTACCGATTCATGCAAATAGAGGCTATAAGGGACTAATGCACAAAGAGAAGCAGGCCTTAGGCTTGGGTTGGTGGAAGAGTAAATAGAATTTGTTGCTTATAACAAGGCAGCGGTATAATCAGGCAATTGTATACTCAGATCTGCAGTTCCAAAGATGTCAGTGATTAAAATACAAATTTGGAAGCCATCTTAATAGAGGTGATCACTAAAACTGTAGGGATAGTTGGATTCAAGCAGGGAAAGAATAATAATAACATGATATTAAGAGACAGGTATTTGGGAACCCTGTCATTTCAGTGGCTTCCTGTTACCTGAGAATAAATCCAAACTACCTGGGCTGGCATTCATGACCTTTGAGTCCATCTTGAAAGTGATACTTGTTTTTAGTCTAATCTTTAAATCAATGGTTTTGTAAGAAGTCTAGATATTTATGCTATTAGGAGAGCTCAAACCTGAAAGCTTACATGATTTCCTATCAGGGAGTTGAATCAGATAGTATTTAATTTTCAGCATTCAAAAAATAACATTAAAATTAATTGAATGTAGTTATTTAAGAGTTGCATCTAGTCTGTAACGTTGATGTTTCAAAAATGGAATCGGTTGGGGGCAAGGCAGGGATATCAGTGGACCGTAGGTAACAGCGTTGCTTTCTTTTAGAATTCAGGACAAATATTTCATCAAACATGGTAGATTTATTTTTGGAACACATTTTTAAAAATTGTATAACCTTCATTAAGGCTTTTTGTAGTGAATTGTTTACACTAGGCGCCAGTGATTTTCAAACTGTTCACAGTTTAATAATTATAAAATAAGCCTATTCAAGTTCAGCATTTTATTAGAAAATCTTACATTCTAAAAGATTTTTTTCATTTTATGCTGTTTTTAAATGAAGCATTATTTGTACATTTATAGAAATTGTGAGCAAAGAAAAATCTGTGCTAAGATTTTAGTGAAAGCATTATTGCCAAATTATATTTTCTGTACTTTCTATATTTATATGAGTGTGTTTAGGTTCACATATATCTAGATTATCAGTGTGCCAGACACATTGTTTATAATAACATTTCTTGAATTTTACATTTCATGCTTTTTGGTTAAAAGAAAAAAAAGATGGCCTTTGAACATGGCATTTCCAGACACTCTTGGGAAGCCAAATCAGAAAAGGTATAAACCGCACTTTAAAGGCGATCGTTTTGGGCTTCCCTGGTGGTGCAGTGGTTGAGAATCCCCCTGCCGATGCAGGGGACACGGATTCGTGCCCCGGTCCAGGAGGATCCCACATGCCGTGGAGCGGCTGGGCCCGTGAGCCATGGCCACTGAGCCTGTGCGTCCGGAGCCTGTGCTCCGCAACGGGAGAGGCCACAACAGTGAGAGGCCCGCGTACCACAAAAAAAAAAAAAAAGGTGATCGTTTAAAATTGAGGTTTGTTCAATGGAATATTACTCAGCCATAAAAAGAAATGAAACTGAGTTATTTGTAATGAGGTGGATAGACCTGGAGTCTGTCATACGGAGTGAAATAAGTCAGAAGGAGAAAAACAAATACCGTATGCTAACACATATATATGGAATCTAAGAAAAAAAAATGTCATGAAGAGATTAGTGGTAGG
>NC_041221.1:64643904-64645138 GCF_002837175.3 Physeter macrocephalus
GGGAAGCTGCCGCATAGCACAGGGAGATCACCTCTGTGCTTTGTGACCATGAGAGAGGTGGGATAGGGAGGGTGGGAGGGAGGCAGACGCAAGAGGGAAGAGATATGGGAACATATGTATACGTATAACTGATTCACTTTGTTGTAAAGGAGAAACTAACACACTATTGTAAAACAGTTATACTGCAATAAAGATGTTAAAAAAAAAAATTGAGGTTTGTTAATCTAAGATTGAATTTTGTTTAAAATTGAAGGTTATTTTATATCATTTCTATGTGCTTCCTTTTTTTAAAAAATTAGTTGGATTTTACCTTTTTTCTAACCTGGCAATAATTTGTTTTATTTATCCATTTATCTTTAACTATTGAATTATGAAATATTTCAAACATAAAAAACAATGATAAAACAAACCTCCATGTACCCATCACTCACTTTAAACACTTATCAACTCATGGTTAAATTTTATTTTCTCCCCACCCTGCCACCCAACTCTCCTCTTATTTTGAAGCAAATACCAAACATCATGTCTATTTACCTGTAAACATTTTCAGTATATATCCCTTGAACACAGACTCCTTTTTTAAAATATAACAATAACACCATCATCACATATAGAAATCAAAAATTCCTTAATATCATCAAATATTCTGTCCCTCACATTCCCTTGGTTGTCCTATAAAATGCTCTTATTTATTGGTTGATTTGTTTACTTAGTTTTGCAGTTGGTGTAAGTTGACCTCCAAACAAAATCTTTACATCATGATCACTAATATGTTTTTGTTATTGTTGTTGTTGTTTTGTTTGTTTGTTTTTGTGGTACGCGGGCCTCTCACTGTTGTGGCCTCTCCTGTTGCGGAGCACAGGCTCCGGACGTGCAGGCTCAGCGGCCATGGCTCACGGGCCTAGCTGCTCCATGGCATGTGGGAATCTTCCCAGACTGGGGCACGAACCCGTGTCCCCTGCATCGGCAGGCGGACTCTCAACCACTGCACCACCAGGGAAGCCCTGTTTTTTTTTATTTTTTTATTTTATTTAGTTATTTTTGGCTGCATTGGGACTTTGTTGCTGGGCGCCAGTGTTCTCTAGTTGCAGTGAGCGGGGGCTACTCTTCGTTGCAGTGCACGGGCTTCTCATTGCAGTGGCTTCTCTTGTTGTGGAGCATGGGCTCTAGGCATGTGGGCCTCAGTAGTTGTGGCACGTGGGCTTCAGTAGTTGTGACTTGCAGGCTCTAGAGC
>NC_041221.1:64646425-64648098 GCF_002837175.3 Physeter macrocephalus
GTCTTTTTTTTTTTTTTTTTTTTTTGCGATACGCAGGCCTCTCACTGCTGTGGCCTCTCCCGTTGCGGAGCACAGGCTCCGGACGCGCAGGCTCAGTGGCCATGGCTCACGGGCCCAGCCGCTCCGCGGCATGTGGGATCTTCCCGGACCGGGGCACGAACCCGTGTCCCCTGCATCGGCAGGCGGACTCTCAACCATTGCGCCACCAGGGAAGCCCTCAATGGCAATTTTAAACTGAAGTTTACATATTTAGTTTGTAACACGAATTAGCAGCACATTTTTTCCTCCATTTTGTTCTCAATTCACGATAGCCTCCAGTCTTTTTAGCAGTACTTCCATTAATGATAGCTGTCATTCATCGAGTGTTAACTGATTAGTTCATGTCTTTACAGCAGCCATATAACTAAGGATTATTATCCTTATCTTAAACATGAGGTGTTTGTTTCATTTTGAATACTTAAATGAACTTTATGTGTATGTGCCTGGGTACAGAGGAGGTACTCAAAAAATAGCTGTTCAATGAACTGAGATATTTATGGACCCAGAATTATAAAAGCAAAAACAAAGCAAGATTTTTTAAAAATGTAGGAAATGATGTAGTTTTACATAATCTTAAAACAGTGATTAAGGCATATTTTTCTTTTTATTTATTATAAATGGGCCAAATTATTCTTCAGGGATTGAAATATTCTCATTAGAAATAAGACTGTCTTTTCCATAACTTTTCTAGTGTGGTTCCAGTTTGAACTTAGCTTAGTTGCGAGCATCAAACTTCTGTTAAAATACCGAGTCATGGGCTTCCCTGGTGGCACAGTGGTTAAGAATCCGCCTGCCAATGCAGGGGACACGGGTTCGAGCCCCGGTCTGGGAAGATCCCACATGCTGCGGAGCAACTAAGCCTGTGCACCACAGCTACTGAGCCTGCGCTCTAGAGCCCGCATGCCTAGAGTCTGTGCACCGCAACAAGAGAAGCCACTGCAATGAGAAGCCCGCGCTCTGCAACGATGAGTAGCCCCCACTCGCTGCAACTAGAGAAAGCCCGTGCACAGCAATGAAGACCCAACACAGCCAAAAATAAATAAGTAAAATAAATAAGTTTATTAAAAAAAAATACTCCAAAAGATACCCAGTCATATTTTTTTCCTTTCAGGATGAATGAATCATCATCTCATAATTCAAAACCTGCATCATCCAACTGTTAATGTGTGATTATAGAGCTGCATTGTTTTATGTTTTTTTTAGCATCTTTATTGGAGTATAATTGCTTTACAATGGTGTGTTAGTTTCTGCCTTATAACAAAGTGAATCAGCTATACATATACATATATCCCCATATCTTCTCCCTCTCGCATCTCCCTGCCACCCTCCCAAACCCACCCCTCTAGGTGGTCACAAAGGACCGAGCCGATCTCGCTGTGCTATGCGACCGCTTCCCACTAGCTATCTATTTTACATTTGGTAGTATATATAAGTCCATGCCACTCTCTCACATCATACCAGCTTACCCTTCCCCCTCCCCATGTCCTCAAGTCCATTCTCTACGCCTGCATCTTTATTCCTGTCCTGCCCCTAGGTACATCAGAACCATCCCTCCCTTTAGATGCCATATATATGTGCTAGCATACGGTATTTGTTTTTCTCTTTCTGACTTACTTCACTCTGTATGACAGACG
>NC_041221.1:64649656-64653515 GCF_002837175.3 Physeter macrocephalus
TAGGTAGGTTTATTCCTAGGTATTTTATTCTTTTTGTTGCAATGGTAAATGGGAGTGTTTCCTTAATTTCTCTTTCAGATTTTTCATCATCAGTGTGTAGGAATGCAGGAGATTTCTGTGCATTAATTTTGTATCCTGCTGTTTACCAAATTCATTGATTAGCTCTAGTAGTTTTCTGGTAGCATCTTTAGGATTCTCTATGTATAGTATCATGTCATCTGCAAACAGTGACAGCTTTACTTCTTCTTTTCCGATTTGGATTCCTTTTATTTCTTTTCTTCTCTGATTGCTGTGGCTAAACCTTTCAAACCTATGCTGAATAATAGTGGTAAGAGTGGACATCCTTGTCTTGTTCCTGATCTTAGAGGAAATGGTTTCAGTTGGCTGTGGGTTTGTCATACATGGCCTTTATTATGTTGAGGTTAGTTCCCTCTATGCCTACTTTCTGGAGGGTTTTTATCATAAATGGGTGTTGAATTTTGTTGAATGCTTTTTCTGCATCTGTTGAGATGATCATATGGTTTTTTTCCTTCAGTTTGTTAATATGGTGTATCACAGTGATTGATTTGTGTATATTGAAGAATCCTTGGATTCCTGGGATAAATCTCACTTGATCATGGTTAATGATCATTTTAATGTGCTGTTGTATTCTGTTTGCTAGTATTTTGTTGAGGATTTTTGCATGTATGTTCATCAGTGATGTTGGCCTGCAGTTTTCTTTCTTTGTGACATCTTTGTCTGGTTTTGGTATCAGGGTGATGGTGGCCTCGTAGAATGAATTTGGGAGTGTTCCTCCCTCTGCTATATTTTGGAAGAGTTTGTGAAGGATAGGTGTTAGCTCTTTAGAGCTGCATTGTTTTTGATGATGTCACTTCAACTTATTTGTATTTAGTATTTAAATACACTAAAAACCATAGTTAATTGGTATTCAGTTAAGACATAGTTATTAAAAGTCAGAAAAATAAAATGGTCAGAATTATTAAGTAAGGTGTATCTTTTTTCAGTGGGTAATTGGAAGATTATGATATATAGTTCTTTAGAATGTGATATTTACTCTAACATTTGGGAAATATTTTTCCAGCAGGTGGCAGCATTGTCTTGAAAAACGTAGCTTGCCAGTTTATTAAATATTTTTCTTTGAGCCGATTTGAGGAAGGAATCTTTTCTTTAAAATAATTGAATTTATATTTTTTCTTCCAAATAAACCCAGCACTACTGCTTTATAAAATACTAATCATAAGACAAGGATTTCAAAATGACGCCATGGATTATTCCTAGTCAGTAATGCACAGTGATATAAGTGACAGTTATGTTTTGAAGAATTGACCAAAATTTTAAAAGATCATACATATAATTTTTCTAAGAGTAAGTAATATTCTGTCTTGAGTTGTCGGAGATAACATAATATAATCATAACCATGGACATCATCAAATTCATAGAATATCCTAAAATGTTTTATGATTTTACTTAAACCATGCCTTCTGTTTAGGAATACTTGAAAAAAGTTGAACTTCTTTTAAATCCTTTGTTGAATATAAAATAATAAAAATGATTAATTTTTTACATAGGTTATCTTAATGTTCTCTGAATGTTGGATTTTTCATTTTCTTATCTTCATTTTAAAATTTCATTTTTTAATTGTGTTTTCCTCTGAGATTATTTCAATTGCTTATTGAACTTCCTTAGTTTGTGTGTGTATGCGTGCATGTACTTAAACACTTAATTGTATTTTGGTGAAGGGAAAATATCAACATTTTCCCTGTAGTCCTTGATTGCATTCCTGTCTCATACCAGTGGAATCACATCAGAGTCATACTTTCATCCAAGAGAGAAACAGGAGCATGAAATTATTCACAGTCATACAGGCAATCCTTTATACTGTCTTTTTTTTTTTTTTTTTTTTTTTTTGCGGTGCGCAGGCCTCTCACTGCTGTGACCTCTCCCGTCGTGGAGCACAGGCTTCGGACGCACAGGCCCAGCGGGCATGGCTCACGGGCCCAGCAGCTCCGCGGCATGTGGGATCCTCCCGGACCGGGGCACAAACCTGTATCCCCTGCATCTGCAGGCGGGCTCTCAGCCCCTGCGCCACCCGGGAAGCCCCTTTATACTGTCTTTAAGAATTTAAGGAACCATAATCTTCAATTCTGCCTTTCCCTGCCAGGGAAATATGGGACCTTTTGATCAGAAATGGAAACTAATAATGAATGAGTGACTAAGCTAGTTATATCTATTTCTAAGTGAGGCTGAAAATGTTTCATGTAAGAGAAAAAGAGTTATTGTCCTTTTTTGCTTTGAGGATCTCATAATTGCTTTACATTAAGAGTAGTAATGTCAATAACGGCAATCACTGTAATTAGTATTATTAAATCCTGTGAATTAGACACTATTCCTAGCACTTGTCATGATTCACTGTATTTGTGGAAGAATTACAACAAATGAGGAAAAATAATATATCTAGTATTGATTTGTCAAGGTCATTTAGTGGTGAGCTCCATTTGTCTTCATCATTGAACCCAAGTTGCCCTTCCAGGTAAATCATTTGAAACTGTTACTTTTCTTATTTAGCCCTCTCACTTTCCAAAGTACTACTCAGTTCAGCAGTTCATTTTTGCTGCTATTTGGAGACTGTCTAAGTGTTAGTTACTCTACAAGAATTACAAAATCAAAAGAGGAGATCAAGATGTTGGAGTAGGAGGACATAGGACTCACCTCCTTCCATGAACACATCAAAAATACATCTACATGTGGAAAAATTTTCACTGAAAACTAACTGGAGAGTAGCAGAAAGACTCCTGTACAACCAGGGCTGTAAGAAAGATCCACAAAGAATTGGGCAGGAAGGGAAGAGAGGTGAGAGGGTTGGGACCTGTGTCCTGGGATGGGACTCAGAAGAGGAGATCCTTGGGAGTGAGCGGTTCAAGCCATATTTTGGGTGCACCAGCCCTGGGGTCTGACAATGGGAAGCTCAGTCCCCTTGGCCGGTTGGACGGGCAGTGGGACTAACAGGAAAGCTCTTGGAAGCTTGGACTCTATTTGTGAGGAGTGCACATATACTTGCTTACTCCTGAAACAGGGCAGACTGAAACTGTCTTGGTCACTGGCCGGTTTCCCCTGACTCTCCTGGCATATGCCCCAGCCTGAGCTGAGCGGTTGCTGTAGCCCCACTTGCTCCACGATGCAGCTCCACACTGGGGTGAGGGCTGCCATAGTTGAGGGGAGAGCTCGGATATGAGGCACAAAGGTGGCTCAGACCTGTAGTGGCCTCTGAGCAGGACAGGGGCAGCCATTGTGGGCACTTACACAAGCAGTGCATCAGAAGCAGTCTGGGACTCTGACTCTGGCTGGACTGCCACAGCCCATGCCCCCAACCCATTGATTGCCAGCACCTGCCCCACCTGCTCAGTGGCACAGCTCCCTGCCACAGCAAGGGCTGCAGCAGCTGAGGAAGAGCTCAGCTGTGAGGGACAAATGCTGTTCAGACCTGAAGTGGCATCTGAGCAGGGCAGGGACAGCCATTACTGATGCTTACACAGGGAGCTCATCAGAAGCTGTCTGCATTGCTGACTGCAGCCGGGGTCAACACAGCCGATGCCTAGACCCACACTAAGGGCCTGCACCAGCCCCTCTCTCTCCAGCACTGCTCACCTCTGGGGCGAGGGTGCTGGTACTGGGAGGGAGAAGAACACACACTTAAAGGGAATGGAGGCAGCTCAAACCCGACCCTCAGGGCTTCTGCTTCAGCACCTTGGGACCCACCACCCCCAATAGAGTGGTTTTGGATGCTAACCAAAGGAGAAGCCCCAGCTCTCACTTGGCTCTCTAGCACCTCTATCTCCAGTGCCACCTCCTACCAAGGTG
>NC_041221.1:64658450-64679840 GCF_002837175.3 Physeter macrocephalus
AGTTGGCTGTGGGTTTGTCATACATGGCCTTTATTATGTTGAGGTTAGTTCCCTCTATGCCTACTTTCTGGAGGGTTTTTATCATAAATGGGTGTTGAATTTTGTTGAATGCTTTTTCTGCATCTGTTGAGATGATCATATGGTTTTTTTCCTTCAGTTTGTTAATATGGTGTATCACAGTGATTGATTTGTGTATATTGAAGAATCCTTGGATTCCTGGGATAAATCTCACTTGATCATGGTTAATGATCATTTTAATGTGCTGTTGTATTCTGTTTGCTAGTATTTTGTTGAGGATTTTTGCATGTATGTTCATCAGTGATGTTGGCCTGCAGTTTTCTTTCTTTGTGACATCTTTGTCTGGTTTTGGTATCAGGGTGATGGTGGCCTCGTAGAATGAATTTGGGAGTGTTCCTCCCTCTGCTATATTTTGGAAGAGTTTGTGAAGGATAGGTGTTAGCTCTTTAGAGCTGCATTGTTTTTGATGATGTCACTTCAACTTATTTGTATTTAGTATTTAAATACACTAAAAACCATAGTTAATTGGTATTCAGTTAAGACATAGTTATTAAAAGTCAGAAAAATAAAATGGTCAGAATTATTAAGTAAGGTGTATCTTTTTTCAGTGGGTAATTGGAAGATTATGATATATAGTTCTTTAGAATGTGATATTTACTCTAACATTTGGGAAATATTTTTCCAGCAGGTGGCAGCATTGTCTTGAAAAACGTAGCTTGCCAGTTTATTAAATATTTTTCTTTGAGCCGATTTGAGGAAGGAATCTTTTCTTTAAAATAATTGAATTTATATTTTTTCTTCCAAATAAACCCAGCACTACTGCTTTATAAAATACTAATCATAAGACAAGGATTTCAAAATGACGCCATGGATTATTCCTAGTCAGTAATGCACAGTGATATAAGTGACAGTTATGTTTTGAAGAATTGACCAAAATTTTAAAAGATCATACATATAATTTTTCTAAGAGTAAGTAATATTCTGTCTTGAGTTGTCGGAGATAACATAATATAATCATAACCATGGACATCATCAAATTCATAGAATATCCTAAAATGTTTTATGATTTTACTTAAACCATGCCTTCTGTTTAGGAATACTTGAAAAAAGTTGAACTTCTTTTAAATCCTTTGTTGAATATAAAATAATAAAAATGATTAATTTTTTACATAGGTTATCTTAATGTTCTCTGAATGTTGGATTTTTCATTTTCTTATCTTCATTTTAAAATTTCATTTTTTAATTGTGTTTTCCTCTGAGATTATTTCAATTGCTTATTGAACTTCCTTAGTTTGTGTGTGTATGCGTGCATGTACTTAAACACTTAATTGTATTTTGGTGAAGGGAAAATATCAACATTTTCCCTGTAGTCCTTGATTGCATTCCTGTCTCATACCAGTGGAATCACATCAGAGTCATACTTTCATCCAAGAGAGAAACAGGAGCATGAAATTATTCACAGTCATACAGGCAATCCTTTATACTGTCTTTTTTTTTTTTTTTTTTTTTTTTTGCGGTGCGCAGGCCTCTCACTGCTGTGACCTCTCCCGTCGTGGAGCACAGGCTTCGGACGCACAGGCCCAGCGGGCATGGCTCACGGGCCCAGCAGCTCCGCGGCATGTGGGATCCTCCCGGACCGGGGCACAAACCTGTATCCCCTGCATCTGCAGGCGGGCTCTCAGCCCCTGCGCCACCCGGGAAGCCCCTTTATACTGTCTTTAAGAATTTAAGGAACCATAATCTTCAATTCTGCCTTTCCCTGCCAGGGAAATATGGGACCTTTTGATCAGAAATGGAAACTAATAATGAATGAGTGACTAAGCTAGTTATATCTATTTCTAAGTGAGGCTGAAAATGTTTCATGTAAGAGAAAAAGAGTTATTGTCCTTTTTTGCTTTGAGGATCTCATAATTGCTTTACATTAAGAGTAGTAATGTCAATAACGGCAATCACTGTAATTAGTATTATTAAATCCTGTGAATTAGACACTATTCCTAGCACTTGTCATGATTCACTGTATTTGTGGAAGAATTACAACAAATGAGGAAAAATAATATATCTAGTATTGATTTGTCAAGGTCATTTAGTGGTGAGCTCCATTTGTCTTCATCATTGAACCCAAGTTGCCCTTCCAGGTAAATCATTTGAAACTGTTACTTTTCTTATTTAGCCCTCTCACTTTCCAAAGTACTACTCAGTTCAGCAGTTCATTTTTGCTGCTATTTGGAGACTGTCTAAGTGTTAGTTACTCTACAAGAATTACAAAATCAAAAGAGGAGATCAAGATGTTGGAGTAGGAGGACATAGGACTCACCTCCTTCCATGAACACATCAAAAATACATCTACATGTGGAAAAATTTTCACTGAAAACTAACTGGAGAGTAGCAGAAAGACTCCTGTACAACCAGGGCTGTAAGAAAGATCCACAAAGAATTGGGCAGGAAGGGAAGAGAGGTGAGAGGGTTGGGACCTGTGTCCTGGGATGGGACTCAGAAGAGGAGATCCTTGGGAGTGAGCGGTTCAAGCCATATTTTGGGTGCACCAGCCCTGGGGTCTGACAATGGGAAGCTCAGTCCCCTTGGCCGGTTGGACGGGCAGTGGGACTAACAGGAAAGCTCTTGGAAGCTTGGACTCTATTTGTGAGGAGTGCACATATACTTGCTTACTCCTGAAACAGGGCAGACTGAAACTGTCTTGGTCACTGGCCGGTTTCCCCTGACTCTCCTGGCATATGCCCCAGCCTGAGCTGAGCGGTTGCTGTAGCCCCACTTGCTCCACGATGCAGCTCCACACTGGGGTGAGGGCTGCCATAGTTGAGGGGAGAGCTCGGATATGAGGCACAAAGGTGGCTCAGACCTGTAGTGGCCTCTGAGCAGGACAGGGGCAGCCATTGTGGGCACTTACACAAGCAGTGCATCAGAAGCAGTCTGGGACTCTGACTCTGGCTGGACTGCCACAGCCCATGCCCCCAACCCATTGATTGCCAGCACCTGCCCCACCTGCTCAGTGGCACAGCTCCCTGCCACAGCAAGGGCTGCAGCAGCTGAGGAAGAGCTCAGCTGTGAGGGACAAATGCTGTTCAGACCTGAAGTGGCATCTGAGCAGGGCAGGGACAGCCGTTACTGATGCTTACACAGGGAGCTCATCAGAAGCTGTCTGCATTGCTGACTGCAGCCGGGGTCAACACAGCCGATGCCTAGACCCACACTAAGGGCCTGCACCAGCCCCTCTCTCTCCAGCACTGCTCACCTCTGGGGCGAGGGTGCTGGTACTGGGAGGGAGAAGAACACACACTTAAAGGGAATGGAGGCAGCTCAAACCCGACCCTCAGGGCTTCTGCTTCAGCACCTTGGGACCCACCACCCCCAATAGAGTGGTTTTGGATGCTAACCAAAGGAGAAGCCCCAGCTCTCACTTGGCTCTCTAGCACCTCTATCTCCAGTGCCACCTCCTACCAAGGTGAGTGCTGCCACCTAACCCTGGGGAAAGATGTGACTTGTGTTCACATCAGACCCAGCTCTCCCACCAAAGCCACTGGGCACATGCAACATGTATAGGGATGTTCCTATACAAAGACACTGCTTTAAGATTGAAATAGCTAACTTTTCCACCTAATTTCATAGAGACAAAGAAAGTTAAGCAGAATGAGAAGATAGGAATTTGTTTCAATTGAAAGAGCAAGAGAAAACCCCTGAAAAAAACAACCAATGATACAGAAATAAACAATTTATTAGATAAAGAGTTCAAAGCGTTGGTAATAAGAATGCTAACTGAATTAGGGAAAAGAATAGATGAACACAGCAAGAATTTTAGCAAGGAACTAGACAATATAAAAAAGAACCAGTCAGAACTGAAGAATACAGTAACTGGAATGAAAAACATACTAGAAGGAATTAACAGCAGATTAGGTGATACAGAGGAATATATAAGTGATCTGGAAGATAGAATAATGGAAATCACCCAATCAGAACAGCAAAAGAAAGATAAAATTTTAAAAATGGGAACAATTTAAGGGACCTCTGAGACAACATCAGGCATACCAACATTTGCATTACAGGGTTCCTAGAAGGAGAAGAGGTGGAGAAGGGGGCTGAAAATATATTTAATGAAATTATGGCTGAAAATTTCTTGAATCTGAAGAAGGAAAAAATATCCAGTTACAGGAATCACAGAGGATCCCAAACAAGATGAATCCAATCAGATGCACACATATCTTAATTAAAATGACAGCAGTTAGGGCTTCCCTGTTGGCGCAGTGGTTGAGAGTCCGCCTGCCAATGCAGGGGACACGGGTTCGTGCCCTGGTCCGGTAAGATCCCACATGCCGCAGAGCGGCTGGGCCTGTGAGCCATGGCCACTGAGCCTGTGCGTCCAGAGCCTGTGCTCTGCAACGGGAGAGGCCACAACAGTGAGAGGCCCATGTACTGCAAAAAAAACAAAAAACAAACAAAAAAAATGACAACAGTTAAAGAGAGAATTTTAAAGGCAACAAGAGAAAAACAAAGAGTTATATACAAGGGTCCTACTGTAAGGCTATCAGCTGATTTCTCTGCAGAAACGTTGCAGGCCTGAAGGGAGAGGCATGATATATTAAAAGTGCTAAAAGGGAAAAACTGCAACCTGGGATTCTCTCCCCAGCAAGATTATCATTTGGAATTGAAGGAAAGATAAAGAACTTTTCAGAGAAGCAGAAATTAAAAGAATTCATCAATACTAAACTGACCCTAAAAGAAAGGTTAAAGGGTATTCCCTAAGTGGAAAAGAAAAGGCTGTAACAAGAAATAAGTATCTATAGGAGAGGCAAATCCCACTAGAAAAGGCAAATATATAGTAAAGGCTGAGGATCAACCAGGTAAGTAAGCTAGTACAAAAATTAAAAGATAAAAAATTATAAAACCAACTGTAACTACAATATCAGTAAAGGGAAACATGAAGATGTAAAATATAACATCAAAAACACAAAATGCAGGGAGGGGAGTAAAAAATGTAGATCTTTTAGAATGTGTTTGAACTTATCTGCATGTTTAAAACAAGTAGATATAGTTAGAAATCGAAGTATATGAATTCCATGGTAACTGCAAATCAAAAACCTACAATAGATATACAAAAACTAGAGAGAAAGAAGCAGAAGCATAACACTAAAGAAAATCATCAAACCACAAGGGAAGAAACCAAAAGAAGAAAACAACAGAGAACTACAAAAACAACCGGATAACAAGTAATAAAATGGCAATAAGTACATGCCTATCAATAATCACTTTAAATGTCAGTGGACTAAATGCTCCAATCAAAAGACATAGGGTGGCTGATTGGATAAAATGACAAGACCCATTTATATGCTGCTTGTGTGAGATTAACTTCAGAGATAAAGACACACACAGACTGAAAGTGAGGGGATGGAAAAAGATATTTCATCAAAATGAAAATGACAAGAAAGCAAGGGTAACAATACTCATATCAGACAAAGTAGACATTAAAGTCTATAACAAAAGACAAAGGTATTATACAAGATAAAGGGATCAATCCAAGAAGAGGATATAACATGTATGCAGCTAGTACAGGAGCACCTAAATATATAAGCAAATATTAACAGACATAAAGTGAGAAATTGACAGTAATACAGTAATAGTAAGGGCCTTTAACACCCCACTTACATCAATGGGCAGATCATCCAGACAAAATCAATAAGGAAAATGGTCTTAAATGACGCTTTAGACCAGTTGGCCTTAATCAGTATCAACAGGACATTCCATCCCCAAGCAGCAGAATGCACATTCTTTTCAAGTGTACATGGAACATTCTCCATTTAGATCACAGGGTAGGTCACAAAATAAGCCTCAGCAAACTTAAGAGGATAGAAATTATATCAAGCATTTTTTCTGAAAACAGTGGTATGAAACTAGAAATCAATTACAGGAAGAAACATGGGGAAAGTATAAACACATGGAGACTAAAACAACATGCTATTTAAAAACCAATGGTTAGATGAAGAAATCAGAAAATACCTCAAGACAAATGAAAATGGAAACACAACTTTCCAAAATATATGGGATGCAGCAAAAGCAGTAAGAGGGAAGTTTATAATGATACAGGCCTTCCTCAAGAAGCAATAAAAATCTCAAATAAACAACTGAACCTACCATCTACAGAAATTAGAAAAAGAAGAATAAATAGGCCCAAAATGAACAGAAGGAAGGAAAAAATAAAGAGGAGAGAGGAAATAAAATAGAGACCAAAAAAAACCCAAGAGAAAAGATCAATGAAACCAAGAGGTGTTTTTTTGGAAAGCTAAACAAAATAGATAAACCTTTAGCTAGGCTCATCAAGAAAAAAAGAGAGTGGGCCCAAATAAACAAAATAAGAAATGAAATAGAAATAATAACCAATATCATAGGGATACAGAAAAAAAATAAAAGAGTACCACCAACAGTTGTATGCCAACAAATTGGACAATGTAGAAGAAATGGACAAATTCCTGAAATATACAGCCTTCCAAGACAGAATCAGGAAGAAATAGACAATCTAAACAGACCCATCATTAGTAGTGAAATTGAATTTTTAATTTAAAAAACCCCCAGCAAACAAAAGTCTGAAATTTGATGGTTTCACAGGGAAATTCTACCAAACATATAAAGAAAAGCTAATACCTATTCTCTCAAACTGCTCCAAAAAATTGATGAGCACTCCCAAATTCATTCTATGGGGCCATTATTAACCTGATACAAAAATCACACAAAGACACTACAGAAAAAGAACATTACAGGAGAATGCCTCTGATGAATGTAGATGCAAAAATTCCCCCCCAAAATATTAGCAAATTGTATTCAGTAATAAATAAAAAGTATACACCACAGTCAAGTGGGGTTTATTCCAGCGACACAAGGATAGTTCAGTAATTGCAGTCCAATCAATGTGGTCTACCACATTAACAAAAGGAAGGATAAAAATCACATGATCATCTCAACAGATGCAGGAAAAGCATTTGACAAAATTTAACATCCATTCATGATGTAAACGCTCATCAAAGTGGGCATAGCGGGAACATATCTCAACATAATAAACACCCATTTATGACAAACTCACAGCTAATATCATACTCAACAGTGAAAAGCTAAAAGTCTTTCCTCTAAAATAAGGAATGAGACAAGGATGCCCACTCTCACCACTTCTATTTAAAATAATACTGGAAGTCCTAATCACAGCAGTCAGAGAAGAAAAAGAAATAAAAGGCATCAAATTGGAAGAGAGGGAGTAAAATTGTCACTATTTGCAGATGACATGATACTATACATAGAAAACCCTAAAGTCTCCACCAAAAAACTACTAGAACTAGTAAATGAATTCAGTAAAGTTGCAGGATACAAGATTTATACACAGAAATCTGTCACTTTTCTTTACACTAATAATAAACTATCAAAAAGAGAAAGCAAGAAAACAATCTGTTTAAAATCATACCAAAAAGAATAAAATACCTAGGAATAAACTTGACAAAGGAGATGGAAGACCTGCACTCTGAAAACTATACAACATTGATGAAGGAAATTGAAAATGATACAAAGAAATGGAAAGATATCCTGTGTTCTTGGACTGGGAGAATTAATATTGTTAAAATGTTCAGACTACCCAAAGCAATCTACAGGTTCAGTGCAATCTCTATCAAAATACCCATAACATTTTTCACAGAACTGGAACAAGTAATTCCAAAATGTATATGGAACCACAAGAAACCCTGAATTGCCAAAGCAATCTTGAGAAAAAAAGAACAAAGCTGGAGGTATCACACCCCCGGACTTCAGATTAGACTACAAAGCTGTGGTTATCTCATTTCTTTTCTTGCAGTGCTTCTGCTGCTTTTTTCTCTTAAGCAGCAGCAGCAGAATAAAGAGAAAAGTAGTCTGTTTGAGAGTATAAAAGCCCTTGAGATGGTTTTACTTTAAACCTAAGAGATTTCTTGTCATTTTACCTCTAAAATTTGATTTTCTTTTTCTAAGATGTTATTTCTGAAGCCTCCCTTTTTGCTTTTGAAATGAACCTACATTTAATGACTGTTCTTAGCAGTGTCTTTTTTTAAAAAAAATAATCAGATATATGGTTTTATGCCTATGTGCCATCTAAGGAGGCAGATGGTATACTAGGGGGAGAAATGGGCAGTTCATAAGACTAGAACCACCTCCCACCACTTTCATTCATCTCTTTTAATAGTCATTGAATATTGTTTATGTATCAGGCATTTACTAGAAGTGTGTGTTTAAAACAGACCTTATTTCTTAGAAATGTTATTTTCATAAATTTTCTAGTATTTCTGTTAAGATCTAGTTTCTAATCAAATATTTTGACTAATTTAGTTAATGATCAAAATCATAAAATAATACAGTACAATCAAATATAGGCATTTTTAAAACTGAAAATGCTTTTCCTTAAGGATTGGAGATTACTATATATTGTCAGTGAAAGTCAAAAGTAAAATTATGAGCCAGTGAGAAGGTGTTAAATGTAGAAGTGAGATATTTAAATTTTATGTACACTTTAATACAACTTTTTAAAACAACCAACTTTTATCAAAGCTAGAGCATATGCAGAATACTTCAAGTCTATGGTAAAATTTATGCAGATGCAGGAAATGTACCTTTATTAAGCATACTCTCTCATGTAATTGTATTTTATTAATGACCTGAATTATGGAATAACAGATATGATAAATATCATAAAATATTTGGAACACATCATTAGTAGACATTCACCTCACATGTATTTTCTGTATTTTCTAAAGTATTCTTACCCTCAAGTCTTCTTTTGACCGCTCAACAATTTGTACCAAAGATAAGTGCTTTCTGCTAAGATAGCACATTCATCTCTAAATCCATTACTAATAGAGACACCTGTATTTTTCCTTCATGACTCTTACATAGGTATTTTCCTCCTCTGAATCTTAGATTCACTTGCTTGATCTTTACATTTTCCACATGAGAGCATTGACTGTGCATTTCTAGTTTTCCAAAGAGCAACTGAAAAATAATCTAGCATAATTTATATTAAAAAGTATTTCTGGCGCTCCCCTGGTGGCGCAGTGGTTGAGAATCCTCCTGCCAATGCAGGGGACACGGGTTCGTGCCCCGGTCCGGGAAGATCCCACATGCCGCGGAGCGGCTGGGCCCGTGAGCCATGGCCACTGAGCTTGCACGTCCGGAGCCTGTGCTCCGCAAGTGGAGAGGCCACAACAGTGAGAGGCCCGCGTATCACCAAAAAAAAAAAAAAAAAAGGTATTTCTAACTTAAATAATTCCTGGATTTTTTTCTTTTCTATCTGTTTAACACTAAAGCTACTCTGATAGAAAATTAGAATTAAAATGTTTTCAACTCTGATTTTATTATATCAGTAACCACATGACCAGCTTGAAGAACAAAGATAAAGAAATCATTAGGTTATTTAAATTTTTAACCTTGTTTGTCTTTGTGTGTGTAACTTTAAGATACTGTTATTGCCTCTCAGATATAAATTGTAAATGGAGGGCCTTTTGAATGGGTACTCTTATTCATTTACAGATGAGGCAACTGAGGTCTGAAAGAGATTGTTACTGGCCCAAAGCTCCTAAGAACCCAGGCTATATTTTCCCAGTGTAGTTTAACAAAAATGATCTTTAAAGTGATTTTGTAGTGTGCTTTTTATTAATGTGCACCACACAATAAATACTTTACTCTTCTTTTATACCAATTGAAGCTTCTTTAGTGCTATTATTACTTTATACGCACACATGCACCCATACACCACATCTGCTACATTTATAGCTCATCTGCTTTTCTTTTGAAAAAAATCTTCTATTTATCAGAACCAAGTCAAGCTTTATACTTAGTTCACAAAACTATGCAGCAAGGTTTTATTATTGAAGCAATGACATATCGCAACAATAGTAGCCCAATACTGTGTTATAAATGTGTCGCATGTTCATCAAGACAGGTTTGGTGATTGCAGTGTAGACTCCAATCAGTCTCTTTTGAAACTCATAGAAAGATCTGTCTGACCCTGTTGTGCAATATTCCTGTAACTGTGTCTGACTTCACTAAGATGTTTTCACTTAGGCAGATGTCCAAATTTGAGGAAAATAACTGAAACATTGGAAATACTGTAAAAATAGTTGATTAAGCTATAAGAAAGGAAAATGGGTCAAAGCCACTTTAAGATTTTAATCAGCTATATAACAATTTATCTATTTCAAATTAGGTATGCTGAAAAGGCTGCTAACATTGGAGTTGAAGACTTAATAGTCTTTAACAATAAGTTAAAGACAATTAACTTACTTTTCAGATAACTTACTTTTGATTCATAATCTAGAAAATAAATCTTGACAACTTGATGTGACATTAGAATGTAATTAGAAAATAAAAGAATTAAGCATAATTATTTACAACTAATAAAATTTTATTTTTCCTTTCTTTTTTTTATTACTTTAATGACCACCATTTTATACCCGTTAGCAAATAAAGTCTTTTCAGGATCTCCCTTTCCATTCTTACCTTTATTGTGCTTGGATTCCTTCCTCCTTATACTTTTAAATTATATGCTTGTGCAAGAACAAAAATTTTTAAATGTCTAAAATAGTGTCTAAATGAGATATTAGCATCTAGGAGAAAGGCTTATTCTCTGGCAACCTGCCAAGTATCCTGCTAAATTATTGGCAAGCAAATATTTAATATGATTCTCAGCCAATGAATGGCACCCATCTATATCTTTTGTGGGGGGGTTGGTATAGAAGGTAGTCAAAATTTTAAACTCTAGGAGTCTCAGAAATGCACCTAGGTCAGCAGAATTAAATTTGTAGCTACTGCTTAAATTGTTGAAAAGCTAACATATTCAGGAACATTTTGGATAACTATAAACTTGAATGAATGAATAATTAAACCAGTAAATCTAAAGGTTTAATTTTAATAAGGACAATTTTAATCATTAACATTTAACTGTGTCCTTTAAGAAACTGATACTGAAGGAACAAAAAATTTAATGATCACTTTCTTTTCTTTTCAGTGTGTATCATTTTGAAGGATTATTCTTATATGATATCTGTTTTCTGAAAATTATGAAATAAGATATGTGAAAATCCAAATAAATTGTTTTAGCAGTAAGAAAAATTATTGCTGTTTTGTAAATATAGTAGCTTCATGACCTTTAAAAATGTTCCTTCTGTTTAATAAATATGTGGAATAAACTTGTGAAATTTTATTTGCTCTCAACATGCTGAAAACATACTTTATCCTATGAATAGGCATGAATATTGGAATCAGAGACTTAACAAAGGCTTTGGTTATTAATGAGTAAACCACAAAAATGTTATAGAGGTTTGAATCATGTGCTCCTTCCAAAGTGAAAGATACTATGACTCAACTATAATCTCTATGATCATCCTTTCTCTCTACAAAAATCCCATTTTTCTCTCCTTCTAATAGTACCCTACACAGCAGGCGATACCTTTCTCTGGCTCCCTTCCCATACTATGACCTATCTCTGTAAAATTCCTTACCAAACCTTCATAAGTCCCTTAATTTTTTTTCACTATATAATTTATTACGATGGGATTTTTCAGAATAGGAGACCCATTATATTCAGAGGTTTATGATTTAAAATTTTGAGTATTTGAGTGCACTGTATCACCTCTTATTTTCAGTATACTGAGAGGTATGAAGCCACTTAACAATGGTAGAGGAAGTGAGATTGGAGGGTTTGAGGCTACATGTTCTTAACATAGACTCTATGTATTTAAAACCCTTCTAGACCAATTAAAGTTGAGTGGAAATAATACTGTGTTACCAGATGAATAGGGAGCAGAGGATCCTGAAAATATTTTCCACATAGCAGTCTCCCTAGTAGATATGAATGTAGGTTGATAAGATAATCTTGATTAAACTACAAGTGCCCATTTGGAGGAGCAAAGTTATCATTAATTCTCATTTTAGTCTGTATTGCTTTAATCATTAAGGATAACAGTATGCTTTAATCCAATAACACATTGGACCAAAGGGCAGTTAAATTGGGAGTTGTTTTAGAAGGCTAAGGTGAGAGATCTTCCTCTCTCTTACTTGAGAGGCTTATCTCTATGAGGTGGAAGACTTTAGATACAGAAGGAATGAGGAACCGTAAAATGGGGACATTTGGGAAAGGAAGTAGAATGGTCGACATAGACTTCACAGTTTTGTTCAGAGTCCTGGTAGTGTCTCCCTGAAAATCACCTTTCTCTTTGTCAGATACAATCTGTAGAATCTCAGATGCCATCCCAGACCTACTGAATTAGAATATTCATTTTTACAAGATCCACAGGTGATTCACATGCACATTAAAGTTTGAGAAGCACTGCTCTAAGTGACTGATGTCTGAGTTAAGCAAGCATGGTTAGTTTAGAAAGGAGCCTTTCCACTCTCCCTGTCCCACTCCACCCCCCAACCCCTTTAAGTTGATCTTCCCAGTTTAGGCTACTCTGGACTCTTGTTTTTCTAGCTCAGTGTTATGTATCCTTGGTACTTCCCTGTTGAGACATGGAGAGAAAGAAGAGAAGATGTGCTAAGGAATATACCACCTAAAAGAGGTTGATGAAATAAGTCAAATTTCCCTCTCATATGACCCTCATCACCTAGCTATGATTTATCAGATGGTAGAAAAGTTTCTTATGTACAGCCTTTCAGAAGATATTCCTTATAAATTCAGAGAGCCTCTCATGTAAGGAAGTGAGATTATTAGATCCTGGGGCACTCTGGAGTAGAGCTTTTGCATGGTAGTATTATCACAGTACCTAATACAAGGGCTGACAGCTACCAGCCAGATGACCAATTCTTCCATTGCTCTTAAGTGTTCTGCTTTTCTGGCTGATATGAGGAAAGAAGCAGACTTCCAGTATCTCATGAGTAAAGTTCAAGCACCATCTAATTCTAATGGTATATTTGGCCCCAAAGAGGCTACCTCCCTCCCTCTTTTTTTTTTTTTTTTTTTGGGGTGCGGGGCCTCTCACTGCTGTGGCCTCTCCCGTTGAAGAGCACAGGCTCCAGACACACAGGCTCAGCGGCCATGGCTCACGGGCCCAGCTGCTCCGCGGGATGTGGGATCCTCCCGGACCGGGGCACGAACCCGTGTCCCCTGCATCGGCAGGTGGACTCTCAACCACTGCGCCACCAGGGAAGCCCTCCCTCCCTCTTAAAAGTAAAAATGATGGCTATTTCCATGATCATACCACAGTTTTAAAATTTATGACCCTCTGCCTACCTTTTAATGTTATTGTACTGTGTGTTGTAAATAAATCCATTAACAGTGTTCATTGTTGAGAACTGTGGACTTGGTAGGTCAGGGCTAGCTAAGTTATATGTTTGCTACTAGAATATTAGAATAAAACAAGGAAAAAAGTAATTTCCTATATTGTTTGTTTCCTGTACTTTAAAAAAATAATTCCTGAGACTTTTCTTCTTTAAAACTATCTAAGGGCTTCCCTGGTGGCGCAGTGGTTGCGCGTCCGCCTGCCGATGCAGGGGAACCGGGTTCGCGCCCCGGTCTGGGAGGATCCCACATGCCGCGGAGCGGCTGGGCCCGTGAGCCATGGCCACTGAGCCTGCGCGTCCGGAGCCTGTGCTCCGCAACAGGAGAGGCCACAACAGAGGGAGGCCCGCATACCACAAAAAAAAAAAAAAAAAAAAAACCAAAAACAAACTATCTAAAAATGAGTCTTAAAAGTAAGTTCAAAAAACATTTTTGGAACTAACATAAAACAGTATTTTACCCCTTCACTTCCTTCATTTGCCCATTTCCATGTCTGTTTCCTTAATTAATAAATCAAGAGAACACGTGTGTCACTTGCGGCAAACACCAAGCATTCACACAATTTCCAATGAAATCTTTACAGTATTTGTGGCTGTGTGGTTACTAGTAATCATTGCAGATGCTTATAGGTATTTGGTAAACTGGCTTCTTGGTCACTTGGCCCAAGTTTATTAGTTGTTGCTAACAAGATCTATTCTACAGATCTCCTGAGAATAGAAGCTGTGCCTTCTTTTTGTCACCTTTTTCCTTTTTTATCACCCTTTCTGCTACCAGTAATGATGAGCTACACAAAGAGGAAGGTTGGTAGTGCTATCTCAATACCACATACATTTACGATAAGGAGTGCCTCAAATTGACTTGCAAGAATCTAAGGAATCTCCGTCATTCCTCATGTCAGCTCCAGGAAGAGGGTGCTTAAAATCAGTGCCAGTTGAGGGTATCATCCCTACCAAAGATATAACTCACTTATATCTGAGTATAGTTTCCCAGTATAGTGGGAAACTTTAAGTCAATTAAAAGATCTTAGAGTAGTGTTTCTTTTCCAAGCTCTTTTGTATTTATGCTTTGAGCATGTAGAGAAGTATACAGTTCAAATAGATAACTACAGACCAATAGAATAGAACTGGAAGTCAGAAATAAACTCATATATCCATGGCCAATTATTAGTAACAAAGGTCTTAAGACCGCTCAGTGGGGGAAAGAATAGTTTCTTTAACAAATGGTGCTGAGACAATTAGATATCCACATACGAAAGCATGAAGTTGGGCTTCCACTTCACATCACATACAAAAATTAACTCAAAATGGATCAGCTATCTAAATGTAGGCACTAAAACTATAAATCTCCTAGAAGAAAACACAGGGGTAAATCTTTATGACCTTGGATTTTGCAGTGGATTCTTAGATACGACACTGAAAGCACAGTCAACAAAAGAAAAAATGGATAAATTGGACTTCAAAATTAAAAACTTTTCATTTATCAAAAGACATTAACAAAGTGAAAAGTCAGCCTACAGAATGGAAGAAAACATTTACAAACTATACATCTGATAAGGGTCTAGTATTTAAAACAAAAAAGTAATAACCAAATTTTAAAATGGGCGAAGGATTTGAATAGACATTTCTCCAAAGAAGATTTATAAATGACCAACAAGCACATGAATGGATGCTTAACATCATGATTCATTAGAGAAATGCAAATCAAAACAGTAAGAAACCCCTTCATAACCACTAGGATGGCTGTAATCAAAAAAATGAAAAACAGTGATGGCAAAGATAGGAAGAAATTAGAACCCTTCTACATTGCTGGTAGGAATATAAAATGGTGCAGCTTCTCTGGAAGACAGTTTGATAGTTCTCAAAAAGTTAAACATAGAATTACCATATGATCCAGCAATTCTTCTCCTAAGTATATATGCAGAATTGATACAGGTACTGAAATACTTGTACACAAATGTTGATAGCACTATTCACAGTAGCCAAAGGGTGAAAACAACCCAAATGTTCATCAGCAGATGAATAGAAAACAACTTGTGAATATTACTCATCCATAAATAGAAATGAAGTACTGGTAAATGCTACAACATGGATGACCTTGTGAACATATTAACGTGCTACATAAAAGAATCTAGACAAGGGCTTCCCTGGTGGCTCAATGGTTGAGAATCCGCCTGCCGATGCAGTGGACACGGGTTCATGCCCCAGTCCAGGAAGATCCCACATGCCGCGGAGCTGCTGGGCCCGTGAGCCATGGCCGCTGAACCTGCGCGTCCGGAGCCTGTGCTCCGCAAGGGGAGAGGCCACGACACTGAGAGGCCCACGTACCACAAAAAAAAAAAAAAAAAAAAAAGAATCTACACAAGAAAGGTCACATATTGTATGATTCCATTTATATGAAAATATCCAAAATAGGTAAATCTATTGAAACAGAAAACAGATTGCTGGGGCTAGGGAAAGGGGAGAACGGGGAGTGACTGCTTAATGGTTACTGGGTTTTCTTTTGGGGTGATGAAAATGATTTGGAACTAGACAGGGTGTTTTCACAACATTTTGAATGTACTAAATGCCACTGAATTGTGCACTTTAAAATAGTTAATTTTATAGACAAGTAATGAGAACCTACTGTGTAGCACAGGGAACTCTACTCAGTGCTCTGTGGTGACCTAAATGGGAAGGAAATCCAAAAAAGAAGGGATATATGTATACGTATAGCTGATTCACTTTGCTGTACAGCAGAAACTAACACAACATTGTAAAGCAACTATACTCCAATGAGAATTAATTAAAAAAATAAAATGAAAAAAATAGTTAATTTTATCTTATGTGAATTTCACCTCAATTTTTTTTAAAAAAGGATAACTAGTTACACTAGTACACAGGGATAATGCTGTTAATATTAGCATCTTCAAATACAGTGTATTTTGAAAAATGTTTGCTGTGAAGCCAGAGTACTTATTCTGGAACTATTTAAAGGAAGTTCTCGAAAAACTAGATGCACTATTATTTTACCTTGTTGGATGAAGTGGTGTTTGTTTCTATTCTTTCCCTTTTACAGAAAAGCTAACAATGTTTAGAATTCCAGATTGAGAGAATTTCTTTCTTTATGGCTGAAATTTGCATAATGATTTTTTATGGGGAAAAATAAAAAATATTAGAAGACAACATGATAGAAGAAAAACATTAAAATTGTTGTAAATTATTGCTGAAGAGCATAATCGTCACAGTGTTGAAGGATCCAGTGCTTAACAGAGTATGTAATTTGTCAGCATTGAAAATGTGCTAATCATCTGCCCAACAAAAAAGATGAACAAAGAGATTAAAAGAGCTTTAGTCTCTCGTGCTCCTTTTCAATGAGAGATGAGTAGATTTAATGTTCATTTGCCACATGTGGTTTCATTAATAGCACTTCGGCTTTTCTCTGCCCCATTTGAGGCTTTACACTTAGGTAAATCCAGCCTCCAGTCAGACTTGCCAGAGTTTCTGTATGTACTTACTGTTTATTCAAAGGTTATGTTTCAACACGTTCTAAACCATATTAAAAATGCTTTATTCATAAATAAGCTTACTTCATGTTTAAAGTCAATAAATGATATGCTGTTATTGTGTTTGATAAGAAAACATGGATATCAAAATAAGAATCTTAAAGTATCTGTCTCTAATGACAATGAAATGCAGATAGAGGTAGACTTAACTTCAAATGAGAACACACTGCTTCCTTTAGGTTAGCCCTTTTCGTGTTGTTTCTGTCCTCATTTAAGAAGACCTGGGACTCCTACCTGTTCTCTTTCCCTCTGGATTAGAAGTTTTCACCTGGCTCCTTGGTGATGATCCATCAGTCTCCTCTGTTAGTCCCATGACCAGTGACCATAAAACATCTGAAAATGTAAAATATTTTGTGAAACCTTTTGTTTTAGTTTATCTTTTAAATTAAATCTCTGCTAATATTAATTTAAGAATGATTACAGAATGACAGAGATACAGCTAACAGAGAGTGGGTAATAGAGTGGCTGGAAACTTAGAGCATCAGAATGAGTCAGAGGAACAAAATATTGATGATTCCTGGTCCACTTCTTTTTCTTATTCTTCTGTGAATCATTACCATATTATACCATGGCCTTTTTCTAGCAACAGACTCTCTTTGGGCATCCAGCCACCACATGATACTATTCCTGAAGGTTCTATTCTTACTCTCCTTCCTTGGCAGAAACACCCCAGGGAGGGAGCCAACTTGAGTTCCCCTTTCCCAATTACCTTCTAACTATTTCTCCTATCCCATATTCCCAGTTATTCCCCTCAAGGCTTTTCTCTAATAAGTCCAGATGGACCCAACCTCCTTATACTTTTACTTTTAAGTTATATTTGTCTTTCTATATCTTTAATGAGCTCTGCTTCACATTTGCTTGTGTTTAAAAATGATGGGGAGAATGCAAAGAATGACTTCCCTGTGCAACTTTATTTCTAGAGGGAATACCATTGTGAATACTATACACCAGTACAGACTCGTAATTCATTGTGCCCATGATATCCGCTCTCCATTACTATTTTGTAGGACTGGCACTGAACTTATTTTTCTCACCTGTGCTGTTCTAGTAGTCTTGTGAGACATATTTCAATCGGTCTTCAAGATAGTGAATCCTTGTTAAATATAGTTTGATTGGAAGTCAAATCTGATAAAATATTCTGTCACTTTATTATTATTTTAAAATATTTATTTATTTATTTTTGGCTGTGTTGGGTCTTTGTTGCTACGCGCAGGCTTTCTCTAGTTGCGGCGCGCAGGCTTCTCATTGCGATGGCTTCTCTTTGTTGTGAAGCACGGGCTCTAGGCATGTGGGCTTCAGTAGTTGTGGCTCGTGGGCTCTAGAACGCAGGTTCAGTAGCTGTGGCACACAGGCTTAGTTGCTGTGCAGCATGTGGGAACTTCCTGGACCAGGGCTCGAAGCCATGTCCCCTGCATTGGCAGGCGGATTCTTAACCATTGCGCCACCAGGGAAGTCCCTATCACTTTAGATATTTGGAAAATCTCATTACATTGTGATGAATGACTTAATAAATAAAAAGAAGTCAGAATTCCTGTTATTTAACTATAAAATCTTTTTATGTTAGAGACATTTTTCCTTTTGCCTCTTTCCCTTTTAGGTTCTAACCTCAGAATTTATTCTGCTGGCATCCTCAGGCATCATCTGCATCCCCTGATCAGACCGTATACAGTCACCTTATAATGCAGGAGTGTTGCTGGCCCAGTGCCAACCGAGATTATACCTTAAAACAAAATAACAACCTGCTTGCTTATCTACCCTCTAAAGCTGGTATCTCATATTTTCTCTGCAGCTGAACTGAGGATTTAATGAGTTGGGAAAGAATGGAAAGGATTGATAGGAAGACTGCGGTGCAAGTGTAGGATGGTGTAAGCTGCCTGCATGGATCAGCTCTGTCAAGAGCTGACTAGGAAAGCAGTGGGAAAGTACCAAAAAGGACAGTATTGTCAGAAAGTGGAATTGGGACTTACAAAAGAGTAAAAAGGAGTTCATCACCCCATTTCCTTAGTTCACAACTCACGGGATCAGTTATTAACTTTAAATTATCAAATAAGTCTGATTTGAGTTACCTATTCTGTGAATCCTCTCTAGTCACAGTTTAAGATAAGGAATGTAGCTTTAGTTTAATATGTCACTCACTTCTCTGTCAACTCAAGTGAGGTGGGTATTCAACCCTAACTTCTTTAGAGTCTTAAGTAGTCATATATATATTTTTTATTCATTCTGATTTAAGATTATAAAAGTCTTGAAAATGTGGTTTTATGTTTCTGAATCTACTACATTTAAATCAATGTATAAGTTCAAGGGCATTGGAATCAGTATACTTTATGGTTCTTTTTTCATCTCAGCATGAATAACTTCAAATTCAGTGAAGTGTTGTTTGGCTTTTCTTACCCAAATGGTATACTTAACTGATTCACTCCACTAGTTGCCTATTTCCCCTTTCAGAAATGTCTGTTCTCTCACCAGGAGACTAAAACATTGTGCAGATGTACAGTTGGATACAATGATGCCAATATAATATATGCACTGTTCAATAATTTATTTTGTATCTGGAGTAATGCGTCTGTTTCCTTCTTGTGGGAGGGGATTTGAGCTTCATTTCAATGTCATTTTAGGTACTGGTCCAATTTTTCCATCCAGTTAACCAAAAATGAAAATTTCCATCTGTTCAATTGCCATTCAGAGGAATGTTTTATCTCTGAAGCACATTATGACAACTAAAATTGACAGCATAATCTGTTTGACTTTTTTCTCTTTTATTCCCTCTTCAGATTCTCTTGAGCTTTAACAGTATTCTTTTTTATAGCTGCCTAAGATTATAGGACTTACTCTTTCTTCTCTCTAGTAACTGTAGACCAGTAGAGTATGAATGGCTGTCCACCATTCACTGCTTTATTATGTATTTTTTCTGTCCATTTCTGATCCTACAGTAAACATACTTGTTATCATGCTATTAACAGAACAATGCAAACATAGCATTCTCTTTCTATAAGAGTAAATGTCTGGCAGTACTATTTGGCATCCCATTGAACACAGACTCTTTCCAATCGATGTTTGGAAGATACCATTACAGGCTGATTTTTATTGATCATTCTGTACTTTAGGAAATTGGCTAAGGAGGCCTTTGGAATATACTGTCTGTAAAGTTTTTAACTCTTTACTTAAAGAACTAAGAATATTGCCTCAAATAAGTTTTATTGCTAAAATGGCAGAAAGATTTCTTTCTGTTATTAATATTTCAATTTAAATTAGCCCCCTCACAAAAAGCCCTTTCTATTTATGGACCAGGTAAAAATTTTAGGTGCAGTGAATTAAACAAGGTCCTGTCTCGCAAATGAAAGGTTATATCCTTGAAGCAGCATGATCAGGTTAAAATAATTTTTGTGACAATGTAAAATAGACATAGCAATACCCTAAAACTTCAGCTCTGCTGAGCCCCAGAAAAAAATTATTCTAGATAGCTGGGTTTCTTCATAGTGTCTGCATTGATAATAAACATCTCTGACACCCTGTACCCTTTCTTGTCTTCTTGAAGATATTATATGATGGTTTATATTATAGTAATGACCACCACTTACTTTTCTATCCCGTAAAATATTTGTGCTCTCATAGCCCTTTTGAGGTAGGTATATTGGGTAGTTTTCATCTGTGTTGTTTATCCTTCATGCCTGTGTTCACTAAGTTTTTCTGTTCTTGCTGTTTTTTATTTTTTTCTCTTTTCCCATGCTGTTGGCTTACACATATCCCTTTTACCTTCCTATGTCTTATGTACCTTCCTATAGCAAACATGATCTCCTGTGGATCAAATCAAATGAGTAAGTTAGAGTACTATATACCAATGATATATTATGCTACTGAATGTAAAGAATAATACTTTAAAACTGAAATTGATGTGTTCTTATTGTACAGTCTTTTATATAATGGATAACCAACTGTTGACTACTCAATATATGGAGTATTTCAAAAGCTGTGATTGTGAAATCCAGTGGAATATCACATAAGGGAGTAAAAGAGCATTCTTGAGGGTGTTAAACATCAGAACTAAAAGATTTCATATCTTAGATGTTTTTTAGCTATAATAATATGAAAATTTATATATGCTTTTGTGTATTTATGGGAGGCCGAGTAAATTTAAATCTAGTATTTGTGTTCCTTGGGATCTCGTGATCCTAGAAATTCTCCTATTAAACTGTTACTGGTGTCTCAGCTTCATTGGGAATGCTTTAATTTGTCAGAGTCTACCCTATGGACAGTTTTCTTGGAGAAATGTAACTAGTTGGCATTTAAGACATAGTGACATCATTTGAAGGATTATAATTTCTTGTAATTTTAGGACTAGATGTTCAAATATTTTTAATTTTTAAATTTTATTTTATTTATTTTTTTATACAGCAGGTTCTTATTAGTTATCCATTTTATACATATTAGTGTATACAGGTCAAACCCAATCTCCCAGTTCATCACCCCCCTACCCCCCCGCCGCATTCCCCCCTTGGTGTCCATATGTTTGTTCTCTACATCTGTGTCTCAATTTCTGCCC